>NC_041009.1:47509895-47817681 GCF_004193775.1 Glycine soja | reverse complement strand
CTAAGTGGTAATCCACAGAGAGAATGACACAGTTTGCTTTGGAAGCAAGGTTGGTCAAGAACTCATGGTAACAGCTCCAAGCTGCAGAACCAACACAGAATCCACCACCGTGGAAGTAAACAAGCAAAGGAAGAAGCTTTGAGTAGTGACAAGCACTTATTGGCACATAAACACGTGCCCACAAATTGGTCTCTTTGTTGATCATAACATCTTTGGCAGTGACACCACGTTCTGATGCCACTGTGCTGGAGACACTAGGCACAATCGATGGCCTTTCTACACGTCCATCTCTGTGGACTCTTATGAGTCCTTGGATTTCTTCAGTGATGATTTCACGTTGCTGGTTAGTGTTGTTTGCTTGAGGGTTGTGCCTGAGTGAAATGGCAGCCATGTAAAGATATTGAGAAGAGTGAAAATTCGAATTCTCCTTAAGTCTGTGTGATGCCATAGTGGTGTTATGATTTGCTCCTTTTATAGAAGATTAGAGAGTAAAAAGACAAAGGGATTGGGCCAATGAAAAGGTTTCAAGTTGGCAAGAAGGTCGAGAAGAAGTTTCATTCTCATAACCATGTGCTATTATAAAGATTCCCGCGTGAAGTTGGAAAATCTTAATATTTTGTCTCTTCGGGATTGCATTTAAGATTTAAGATTTCTTTTCTTATGTGAAATTAATTCTTTGTTGTTGCTTAAGGCACACTGGAAATCTAGCTAGTGTGAAATTGAACACGGAGAATCTGATTAAAATGAGGGGAGTTTTCAGGATAAACATTATTCTTATCTGATGATGGAGGTAAATGCAGCACTTCATGCGTTACTTTTGTAATAAGCATGAGTTGCAACTTGCACCGCTGTTATGACATATAAATTCTGTGACTTTTTTTCTGCACTTAAGGATGTAGATATTGACAATTAGACGTGGCTTATCTGTTTGAGATTTTGATACCCAATCCATAAAGTGAAGTGAATTAGGACATCTGTCATAGGTCACTTCTGGGCTGCTTTATCCTTGTGCAATCTTCTATTCATTAATAATGGTTGCTTAGATTGTTACAATCCACAAATAAGAGATGGTCTAGTTGATATCATAGTTACGGATACACGGTACGTGGAGTACAGGGTACATGGTACTAGTACACGTTTCTGTAAGTATGCAATTAGTCACATTTTATATTATTATTACAAGACTTTCTTTGTAAATGCACTGGTTAGCCTAGTGGTGGGAGATTGGAGTAGCTTGCATGTGGTCTTGATTTAAACTTTCTAATTGTACACACACACAAAATGGAAGAATTGTGTAACTATGATTGATATGGTCTGGTAAAACATGTATTTCTGCTAATATATTAATTATTCTAGTCAATTGATCAATGTTAATCTTCAAATAAATAATCCAGCGTCAACTCACTCATCTTGACCAAAGTCCACATCTTATAGTGTTTGACTTGTTTCCTTTTCTTTATATATAATTCCAGCAAATTGATGGTTGTGTTAGAAGCTGCGAAAGATATGGGAATGGACCTGAATGGACCAGACAGAAAGACTACCAAAATAAAAAATAAATAAAGGATATTCTTCTAATTCCAAGTACATGCAAATGGAAAGTTAACTTTATTCTCTATATATCTCATATCTCTCTACAAATATGCCTTCCCTCTATTCTCATTGATCTTATTATTCTAATGTCGCTTTCAATTCTTTATTTCTTTATAAATTGAAAGAAACAAAACAACTTTATGCATCTCTCTACAAATATGTCTTATTCCAACGCGCACACGGATGCTAACATACATACATACACATTTTTCATTTATCTGATTTTTTTGTCAAGCAATTATAAAAAGTTACTATCTAGCAATATTTAGCAAACTGCGCTTGTTTTTCACCAAAAGTGTTCGTTATGACAAGATATAAGGGTCTACTTTGTTAGTCACAGGTGAAAAGGTAAAAAATAAAAATAAAAACCATATTAGATTTGCTTGTAAACATGACCACAGAAAATAATATATATACTTCAAGTTTGGACCGTATAACTTTTTGGAGTATCATTTATATTGTGCTTTTCATTTCAGCTTATCAATTTTTTTTGTTAAGTTTCAAATTTTTCTGTTACTTTTATTAATTTTAAAAAATAATCACTTTAAAGTTTGCTTTTTAGGCCTGAAAATAAGTAGAGTTGGTCCTCATCTATGAAGCACGGACACCTCAACCCCTTACCGTGTCCGGTCCAACACGACACCAGCACGGACATGACACCCACGTTTATGTCCAGGTTGAGTTTGATGTGTTTGACAGGTATCCACATGTCCGTGTCCGTATCGTGTCTGGTGTCCATGTCAATGTTGGCACTTCATAGGCTCTGACTGTATTTCACGCCCGACGCGATAGTTTGGCTATCCAACATGAACATTCACTTGGATTAAAAAAAAAGAGGCATGTTTTGTCTTAAATTGAAATGTCAATGACATGTGTACATTTAGCTAAAACGTACTGAACATTGAACAAGGTGAATCACACTACTGATGGCATTTAGCACCATAATCTTGAACAAATTTCAATCTCTACGGGCTGGGTCAGATTCTACATATATATTCTTCATATTTAGGTGTGCTTATCGTTGCACAATCATCCTGGATACCATTGCAAAGTTTACCTATTTCAACTAACAGTGCCGGATAACTACTATACTGGATTATGCACAGGTTATTAATTACTAGTGCAGAAGTACGAACGTTTTGCTTCTTTTTTTTAGTTTCATATATATTTCATGATTTAAGGTAAACTAGCTTGCATTTGGCAAAAAGAATCAAACCTTGTTGTGAACGTGTCACAATATGATACATACCCTTTAATATGCATGTGTTTATTCATTTTTTCACGCACAACGCTATTCTTGATTAATCATTAGTGTTAAGTTTGAATTCTAAATATATAATTAGTAAATTTTTATTATATATAATAATTTTATTTGGCTTAAGTAAGATTGACTGATCATGCATGTGAAAAATACATCTAATACGTAAAAAAAAAAAAAAAATCAAATTTTGTTGTTGGATTCCACCAATTCTTTAACTGTTGCGTCTAAACCGAAAGTAATTATTAACTGAATACTGCTTTTGGATTGCTGCTATTTCAGTGGAATGTTAGGCCTTCTTTGAAACAAATAGTATTAATTGAGAAATTATAAAATGAGCTTTTGACCAAAACAAATGTGGTTCATGTAGTAACTATTACAAGTATTTTCTTAGTCTTTTTTTATGGGGTTATTAGCAGAGGATTAATTAGGTAAATGTGCTTAGAGCTTTTTACCTTGGTCTGGAAAGGTTTAAAATATTCATCAGGTCCCATTTGGAAGATTTTATTCGAAGAATCAAAATCTGATGCAAATGCAATTACTTAACGTCGTGGAGGTTCATGATCCACTGATCTAACTGAAGCGTGGAGATGTACCTCCAATCCAAACAATTACAATATTTTTTTATTTTATACTAGATTCTGCAGTGGAACCCACGTACAAAACAAGGTGTCATATTAACCTTACATAAAATTTCATGGTGGTAACAGTCAAGATTCTTCTCATCTATATAGATCCATATGGGCCTGTCAAATTTCAAAACCCATTGACATGCCAAAGGCTTTTCATCTTTATTCTTTAGGTTAATTATTCCTTCCTTTCTCTTATCCTTTTTGACCATCTCCATCCATATGTGTGTAGCCAGAATTGAGATAAAACCAGTGTGAAACGGTGAAAAGGTAAAGTGACACTCTCACCAGAGTGCTTTAGATATGTATAATATATTTATTCACTTTAGCTAAGGATACAGTTGAAGATTTATGCAAACAACAAAATATTGTTTTCATCATTTCATGTACGTTTCTTTCAAACCAGAAATTAAAGTGAAAACGTGACATTTTTGTAACTATTAATAAAAATAGAGAATATTTCCTTAAACCAAACATATATATATATATATAACCTTTATCTTAAGTGAGTGATCCTTTATACTAAGCACACAGATTAACACAACATTATGAACTAGTGATTTATTCCTTCTAGTTAGTACTTAGTAGCAGGCCCTAAACATTGTGCACAAGAAAGTCTTACAGAACTAAAAAGGAAACACAATCAATAATCATCTACAGATTTCAAGAATAGGCAAAAGCAGCATGTGCCCCATATACGAAAATATCGGTTATGGATTAAAATATTTTTTAATCCGAAAGCATGAATTAAAAAAATCTTGCATCTGAATAAACTAATAATCTACCAACATTACATTGGTCAAGCTGGAACTCGGTTAGTATCCCTTGAATCTTAGTCTTACATCATGTTTTAGTTTTGCTAATGGAAAAAATGTGGCTAGAGGGAAAACTATACTGAAAATGGTCAATCAGTTTCTTTGACAAAGATTAGTAATGAACAAAATTGATTGATATTTGATACTAATATTATGATATAAAAAATACTAATAATCTAGGATATGAACCAACAATTAAAGTTGGCGCAGGATAAAGAAATTCAAGGGAAGACAAAGGCAGACAAAGTAGTCATCATAAACAGGAGTGGAGTAAAATCTACACAGCATTTCAACCACAATTTATTATGCGTTCAATGTTCTAAAGCAAGATAATATTAAATAAACTAAAGGCCATAATCCATCTGAATTAGTTTGAACTTTCAATCCTAACATATAACTAATTAATGCTACCCTTTTCTTCCAAACTGCTGATGACAATAAACTCAAATAAATCCAAAGTGAAATCGAATCATCCTAGTTAGTAAATTACTTGCCAAGCAGTGTTCTGAGACGCATAAGCGGATAAAGAGAGAGTGCATAACTTCAACTACAGAAAAGTTAAACTACAACCATTGGCTCTACTAATTGATTGGTATCAAGTGCCAACCTTCACGGTTTATGCCCATTCAGCTAAAAGACGCCTATCTACATTTTATGTCAAATTGTCAATGATCAAGAACCTGCATTGGTTCAATAATTTGAACATGAAAAACAATCAAGGCAAAGGTACTGATAGGTTGGGTCCTATTAGTATATGTACCACTAGAGTCTAGAATGAGTTTAAACTTTAGACCAATATAGGTTATAGCTAAACCATTTGGATGGTCCATATTTTTCAAAACGTCACGAGAAACATGTCTAATATAGCCCGAAATCCTAAATCAAGCACATGGCAATGTGTGAATGCTAGTAAAGGCAAGCTGGCAATCATCTACAAAGCTAATATGCGACTACTCTCAATCTATAGCCAAAATAATCCATTTCCATTTTGCAAATGAGATATAAAAAAAAAAGACTTAGGTCCATTGAATTTCTCAACGAATAACAGGACACATGACCATGATTCATGAATCATAATAAAACTGATATAACATACACTAATTTTAAAAATATAACAATATTAACCTAATTAATACTATATTTAATGAATTTAACCGACCAATATTATAAAAAAATAAAAAAAATACGTATATTTAATAAAAATTTAGTAATTTAGGAATACTTTTTTTTGTCAATAGTATTAGACCTAAATTTATTTATGTTTTTGTCAATAGAATAAGACTTAAATAGTAATAAGACCTAAATTTGTTATTTGGTCACACACAGACACAAAAAAAGACATTTGTGTGGCCATACCACTCATGTTGGATAGGCCCAAAAAAAGTGTACAAAACAAAAAAGAGACTATCCGCATAAACGACAATGCGTATTTGGGCTCGGGCGTATAAACATAAACATAAAGCACCCATCAGGTGCCGTTTCATTCAGAGTTGCATCGACTGAAACCCCTAGAAAAAACCCCAGTTTCTCTCTTTCACTAGTTCCGTTCAAGTTCTAACCAAGCACTCGCAGTACTTTTGCTTCTCTCGAAGATGTCTCTACGAGTGCTGAACCCTAACGCCGAAGTGCTGAACAAATCGGCGGCACTTCACATGAACATCAATGCCGCCAAGGGTTTGCAAGATGTCCTCAAAACCAACCTCGGTCCCAAAGGAACCATCAAAATGTATCTCTCTTTCTTTCTCTCTCTCTCTATTTCATTTTTTTTTTTATGTTTTCCTTTTCCCTCACTCTCTTTGAATCAGGCTCGTTGGTGGTGCTGGTGATATCAAGCTTACCAAAGATGGCAACACTCTCTTGAAAGAGATGGTTAGTTTTTTTTTCTTACTTTTTTTTAAGATTTTATAATTTTTCACTGGTTTTTAGTTTTATTAATTGAGATCTACGAGTACGAACGCTAGAAAACCGTTAGGGTGAAGTGTTGTTGATGTTGTTTGTTGTGTTCTCAGCAAATCCAAAACCCGACGGCGATTATGATTGCTAGAACGGCTGTGGCGCAGGATGATGCTAGTGGTGATGGCACCACTTCTACTGTCATCTTCATTGGCGAGCTTATGAAACAATCGGAGCGTTACATTGATGAAGGTTAATGAGTTTGTCACTCTGTTGGTGTTTGTATTTACTTCTTTATTGAGCTATTCTTTGCATTGCGGCACTTGGTACTCTTTGTGTGTGTTTGTAGCTGTACACTCTAATGTGTAACTATTTTTCTAAATCCAGCTTTGTTGGTGGTTTTATTACTGTGAACCACTGTTAATTTTTTTGCTGCTTTTAGTGGTTAAGTGGTATTTCTTTTATAGTTAGTTAGGGAGAGATTTAGAGAAGCGTAAAAATGCGAGTAAGGTGATGACAGATGCAATATCCTCTAAAACAGGTTTAGAAAAAAAAAAGGACTATGCTTGTAAAAGACATGAGAACACAAGAGTATAAATGGGAAGGGCTCTTTGCATTTCAGCAAGAGCAATGCCGTTGAAACAACCATGAACTGTATACCAAAAGAGAAGTGTTAAATGTAATCCTATTCTATAGTAAGTTTAGGAGCAAAGAGATATCCCTAAAATGGGGGGAAAGGGTTGAGTATTTTTTTCGTTTTGGTGACTTTTCTGTCATTTCCTACTCTGCTAATGTTAAGATGATGTATGAATATTCTAGGTATGCATCCTCGTGTGTTGGTTGATGGTTTTGATATTGCAAAGCGAGCAACTCTGCAATTCCTTGAAAAGTTTAAGACTCCTGTTGTGATGGGTGGTGAGCCTGATAAAGAGATTCTCAAGATGGTAGCAAGAACAACCGTCCGGACTAAGGTAAAAATTATTTTGTCTTATCTTTGTTTTAGGTGACGTTTTATCATACTTTGATATTGTGGACAATTTTTATATTCTTACTATTTTTATATTTCCTCATCATTTGCAGTTGTACGAATCACTTGCAGATCAATTGACAGATATAATTGTTGATGCAGTGAGTACACATTGAAGTGTTGACATTTATTTTGAATCCTTGTAAATATGAGATTTTTGTTTGCATGTTGTTTGGTCATTTGAACTAGTAGATTTTGTTTTTTTATTGGACCTGGACCTTTTACAGCTGGGTGTTTGTGTTTTGCTATGATATCAGGTTTTATGTATTCAGAAGCCTGAGGAAGAAATTGATCTGTTTATGGTGGAGATCATGCATATGCGACACAAATTTGATGTTGACACACGCTTGGTATATTTTATGAATGATTGTAGCCACTCTTTTGCTGCACTTTGATGATTTTCCTGAATTTCATACATGTGTTGTATACATCTAGGATTTTAATATGTTGTTCCCTTTCCATCAATATTTTGGTAGCAAATTAAAATTAAAATTCTAAACTTAATATTACTCAAGTAAAAATTGGGATGTGATGAGGAATCAACTTAGTTTACCAGGGAGCTCCCTTTTCATTATAGTAACAGTTTTAGACAAAGTTAGAATATCATTGCTACTGCAGCAATGCCAGTATTCATCATCCTACAATAACGCAAATAGCAACCCATATTTAACTATAACTTAACTCCATTGTCTTACTTCACTTGTAATTGTATTATTATAGTGCAGCTTACGTACTGGGTCTACCTATACAATATCTATGTGGTTCTTGCACCAATGAGTTCATTCCTCTGTGTTTTTCTAGGTTGAGGGTATTGTCCTTGATCATGGTTCTAGGCACCCTGACATGAAGCGACGTGCAGAAAACTGCTATATCTTGACATGTAATGTATCTTTGGAGTATGAGAAGAGGTAATCAAGCTGATATTTGTCGATTTCTTCCTTAAACAAATCAATATGTGGATGTTGTATAGTAACGAGTATGCTCACATGACATTACATGTTCTCATTAGTGTAGGTTTTATGTTTACTCTGTCTTACTAAGGAAGGCTTAGTTAACCTGAAACAAATCAAGTATTCATACTATATAAGAAAATTAGATGTCACATTTAAAATGTCTTTTTTATTAATCTGAATTTTCTGTTTGCTCTTTCTGAAAAAAAGGATTTTCACCTAAAACAAATCAAGCCTAAATGTACTACTACAAGGAAAATCTATTTTGTTTATTTCTTCTATGCAGGCTTTTTAATGATAAATTTAATTATTTCAACTCACATAAGCATTGACTGTTATATATCACTTCGGTCAATGCTGTATATATTGTGTGGTTTTTCAGTGTCAGATGTCTAGCCTTTCTGAACTCATTAGTTATCTTGGTTGTATTGTATGTAGCCCGTGAGACTAATGAAGTCAATATTTTCTCCTCAGTGAAGTAAACTCAGGCTTTTTCTACTCAAGTGCGGAACAGAGAGAAGCTATGGTTGCAGCTGAAAGACGACAGGTTGATGAAAAAGTTAAAAAAATCATTGAACTGAAGAATAAGGTAGAAAATATTTTGCTCTTGTATGTATTTATCTTTACATGTTTCTCTGGTCTAAAATTCGGCCATTGTTATGTTACCATAATAAGAATAATTTTATTTGACTGCTCTTGACTAAATACTTTCATACTTGTGTGTATGCAGGTTTGTTCTGGTAATGATAGCAATTTTGTTGTCCTCAATCAAAAAGGAATTGATCCCCCATCTCTGGACCTGCTTGCAAGGGAAGGAGTAAGTGACATACCATTATATTTAAGTTTTTTTCATTAGAATAATGTTTATCAAACCTAATTGGGGATTTCAAACACCATCCAAAGAGTGTCTTTGGTTGAAAAATATGACATACCTGAAAATAATGGAACTGTTAGAATATCCCACAACACAAGTTACCCATTGCTTATGTAATATGAAGTGAACTCAGAAGCATTAACATAATCCCTAGCCTGTTTTCCTTATGTTGATATTTTGTCCTTGTGTTTTAGATAATTGCTCTTCGGAGAGCAAAGAGGAGAAACATGGAAAGATTGGTTTTGGCCTGTGGAGGGGAGGCAGTAAACTCTGTAGATGATTTGACTCCTGAATGTCTGGGTTGGGCAGGATTGGTATATGAACATGTCCTTGGTGAAGAGAAATATACATTCGTAGAAAATGTTAAGAATCCTTTTTCCTGCACAATCTTGATTAAAGGTAACCTTGGCTCCTTGCACCTGTTGTGAGTTTGTTAAGCAGATCCTTCTGTACTACTATTTACTCCCTCCGTTCCTATATGTAAGACCCATTACCTAATTCATCAAGATTAAGAAAAGTGGTTAATTTAGTTTATAACAATAAATTTGTCTTAAATTTATAACTTTTTCAAAACTATCCTTGTTATTAATACTCCTCTCTTCTACTTGTTTGTTAATTCATTCTCTTTGTTTAATGAAGGGTATTTCTAGTCTAAAATTAATTAATGCATGAAACATTATAGGTTGGGTCTTATAAAAAGGAACAAGCACCATTTCAAACTTGGGTCCTATAAATAGGAACAGAGGGAGTGTTATCTTTTCATGATGTTTGCTTTATGTCTTTGGAACAACACTGTCTTTTTATTGGCACTGACAGATTTAAGATGATATGATTTGCAATGCTGTCATGATGATACAGGTCCTAATGACCATACAATAGCTCAGATTAAAGATGCTGTTCGTGATGGTTTGAGGGCTGTTAAGAATACCCTTGAAGATGAATCTGTTGTCTTAGTAAGACCTTTTTCTGAGCCAATCAATTACTTTGATACTTGTATTGTACAATTTTTCTCCTCTTTTCTTATGTGCATGCCCATGCTATTGATTCACTTTATTTTCTTGTGGTATTTTCCTCTGTCAAATGAATTTTCAGATGTTCCCTAAAATGCACACATGGTTTGATTAACCTTAGTACAAAAACTAAGATAATTATTGGAGTTCTGATTTAAATCAAGGAAAGATGAATGTAGAATTTGACATGCTTTCAGCAAGTCCTTAATTGAGTTATATAAAAAGAGCCAGAATATTTGATCTGACATTATTGTAATAAGGTGCATGTCTATACTCTCTTGTGTGCTTGTGTTGATGAGTGAATCTAATTGGGAGAAAAAAAATGTGCTTTTACATATGTTTAGGTTAATAACTTGATATGTTTCCATAGTTGATTGAATAATTTTGAGCTTCTAGTTGAATCCACTTTTTTCAAGTAGTTAATAGTAGGAAAGAAACCAGTACAACTACAAGGAAGCTGGATACATGCAATAACACAGCAGTTGCAGCTAACTCTTTTATAGCACTTTATAGAATTCATATATCCTTCAATACAGAACTCTTGTTTGCACTTTATTTTTATTGTGATTGTAATAGACTTGAAGAGAATTTTCTTTCCCATGATCAGGGTGCTGGTGCATTTGAAGTTGCTGCTAGACAATATCTGATGAATGAAGTTAAGAAAACAGTTCAAGGGGTAAATAATGAGTGTCTCTGGTTTTCCATGTTTTTATTGTTCTTTAATTGTCACATGTCAATTTTCAATACTGATATTTATAACCTTGAACAGCGTGCACAACTTGGTGTTGAGGCTTTTGCTGATGCACTTCTTGTGGTGCCTAAGACACTTGCTGAAAACTCTGGGCTTGACACTCAAGATGTGATTATTGCCCTTACGGTATACTTCCCTTAAATTTATTCCACTTGTCTCCTTTCCCCTAATTGTGAATGAACGGAAGTAGAAGACTGATTAGCAATATTGTACTTGCTGAATGCTGTATCAGGGAGAGCATGACAAAGGGAATATTGTGGGGTTGAGCCTGAACACAGGAGAACCTATAGACCCTGCAATGGAGGGTATTTTTGACAACTACTCTGTGAAGCGCCAAATTATAAACTCAGGGTATGGTTGAATCTTGAACAATTGACACCATCAATTTGTTGTTTGTTTGAAACTAGGATCACATTAAATACTAGAAAGTGAGGGAGGAAAGAGAGTTTTGAAATTTAAATTGAAGGGAAAGTGAAAGGAGAGAAATGTGAATTTTTGTTTTTAGAAGTCAATTTTTCTCTCTTTTCTTTCCACTGTCTCCAACCAAACAAAAGAAATACATTTTTATCTGTTTTTCCCCTCTCTATTATTTTCTTTCCTCCCATCCAAACATTACCATAAGCTTGGAGCTTTTTTCTTTACCTGCTCATGATGGGTGTGCTTTGGATTTTGTTTATTTTTCTGAATAAAACTAGGCCAATCCATAAATTAAAATAAAATAATATAATAAAGTTTCAAACGAAATCACTAGTCTAAATTGAAATGAGCATATGTTTTGCACGGTGGTGACATCTCTCTTTCGACCATCTAAGCTAACAGTAAATAATGATTGGAACCCAAAATCACATCTCTAGACTCTAGGATAACCATTTAAAAAGTTCCATTGCACCAAAACAATAAGTTTCATTTAAGTTGGCTTGGTTACAATTATGTAGTTATTTTTCTCTTATCTGTACATATGCTATACAGGCCAGTTATAGTATCTCAGTTACTGGTGGTGGACGAAGTAATTCGTGCTGGACGTAACATGCGGAAGCCAACTTAAGTGTTCTTTCTCACTCGAAGTTTCTCTTTTGAATAGGGTGTGCCAGCAGCATTCGTTGGGATTGTTATGATTCGCTTCTTTTAATCTGCTCTAATGAAACATTGCTTCTGGGTTTTGTTTTTTCCCATTTTATTTTTATTCTCTCGATGACACTGTCATATAAGTGTACCATGGCTGAATTTTGGTCTCCTTTTGAAATTTGTAAGCATAATTATTTTGTAGAAAATTAGTTGAAAGAATGCTTTACCTTTGATAAGTTGCTTGCTTTAACCAGCAAATCTCTCCCTGACTCGCACACACACACGAGCAACCCCAGGTCCCAAGATGGCATCATCTTTGTAATTTTGTATGAAACGTCGATGGCATTGAATTAATATAGTTTTAAAATAGGAAGATTTTAATTTTTGGTATTCTTCGACTACGTCAGGTGCCTGATGGAGAAAAACTACTGCACAGTCTGCACTACTGTGATGACCTGTAGTTTGCTATGCAATATACTAATTTACAATAAGCTAAGATATGTTTGCTTTGCGTGTACCTACATCGTTGGTATCTGCAAATCTGAATATATTTTTATTTCCTTAAAGTATGATTTTATTCTTATATTTAATTAATTAATCACTTTTCTGGTTGCTCAGAAACTCTTTGTTTAATTTGTATCTTGTTTATCTTTTTTTTGTTCTGTATATTAGTTGGTTTACATGGAGATGAATTTAATGGGTTTAGTTTTATGTCTTAAATCAATAAAAAGAAGTTAAAAAATATGCTCAAAAATTGAAAATGATTAATTAAATAAGGAGATTATTTTGGAATTTTAGAAAATTAGGAGATCAATTTAAATTTAAAACAAAAATAAGTTAAGAAGCATTAGTATGTTTTAAACTAAAGTTATTGAGTTTTTTTTTCAATAATTACATTTTAAAGTATTTTTAATTAGTTAATAATGTAAAAAAATCTTATATTAACAATTAACAAATTTAAACTCATTGGAGGTCGGGATGCATTATTCAACTTGCTCATTTTTTCAAGTTGTTGATTTAAAAGTAGTATATTTTTATTTTAAGTAAAATCTTAAATTCAAGGTTAAAGTATGAAACAAAAATTTGCTCGAAAAGTGAATTTGATCAATTTGTAGATAAATAGTGGAAAGTAAGATGACTTTTAAATAAAAATTAAAAAAGTGTAGGCACCACAATTTGTTAACATATTTGTATTGTTGAACAAAAATTATAGTAACCTTATTAAATAAAAGAAAAATGATTAAAATACGTACTTTTGAGAATTTTTTTTATTAACTGAAATTTATTAAAAATGATAAAATTATGTGAATTTCATTAATGTCCACCCATATAATACTAAAAAAAATGTAAATAAAGGAAGACGGGTGTAGTTTTGTTTTGCAGATCCACGAGTGGCAACTCAGACGCGTGGAGGGTGTTATCTAGTGGAAGTCATGAGGTGGTTGTACTACAATTACATAACGTAACATTTTTGTTTTCTTTGCATTGTGTGGCGCTGAACTTGAACTTGTTCTCCTCTTGCATTTGGATCCCACCAGGTAACTAACTAACTAATTAACTCTTTTCAAATCATTTATATATACACTATGCACCATCTGTAAAATTGTGTGTTATTTTGATGATGAAGGCACTTGAATGATTCGGTGTGATAATCCAAATTACAAGCCTGGGAAGAATATAGCCACATCCGAAGAATTCACCCAGATCATGCCATTCCTCTCTCCTTCCATGTCGGTCTTCTTGGTATGGACCCTCAATCTAATTAGGAATCATTTTCTGAATCCTCTTTCGCAGCTACAACCAAGAAATTAAATAAAATTAATTTCCCTCTAGATAATTGATCTGAATTCTCTGTCTAAGGCTCTTGCATTTATAACAGAATAGAATATTCTGCCCGCGTGCCACAGTTTCCCTTTCTAACCTGTTCCTTCTTCTCCAGAGTAATCTCTCCATATATTATTATATTACGCCCAGCATGGCCTTCATCCACTAATTGGCCTCTCTAATAGAGTGCTAATACTTTCAGATTTCAATAACTTCAAAGTGTTGATAGTTTCTTTCAGCCTATTTAAGCACTATTTTCTGCATAGTTATTATTTTCAGATTATGAGGTTGTCATAGAGCGAATCTTCTAGTTTAGAGAGTTCCTTAGTTTGTTTGTTTTTTTTTTTTTTTATGGCATAATTGTTAAAACCTTGCATATCCTTTTACCATAGGCTTTGTGTTTTTATTTTTTCTGGCTTGTGTATGGAAGTGAAATCATTTTCCAGTCTTCTAGTGGTGCTCCAGTTTTACAAATAATTAACCCTTCAATTTTCCTTTTACTTTTATAGGAATGCCAGGTTTTACTGCTTATGCAGGATTTTATGAGGTCTGCACCCCAAGCAAAGGAGAATATGTTTTTGTATCTGCAGCATCTGATGCCGTAGGTCAGCTTGTAGGCCAACTTGCTAAGTTGCATGGTTGCTATGTAGTTGGAAGTGCTGGATCAAAGGAAAAGGTGAATTTCACTAATTATTTATCGTATAATGATTGTCCAAAAAAAACAACTCTTCTTGAATTAGTTATTCCTTCATGTATACAATATATGAAGTATTGCCATTTAGACACACATGGATGTACACACAAACACTAGAACCCATTATTTTTGTTCATTTTCTCATTAAATCTGTTATATTAGATTGACCTTCTACAGAACAAGCTTGGATTCGATGAAGCTTTTAATTACAAGGAAGAATTAGACTTGAATGCAGCTCTACAAAGGTGTGTAACAAGCTCGAAAAGAATACAAGTTTGAATTGTTAGCTATTGTCTAAGGAAAGGGAAATGATTTTTAAAAAAAAAACTGTTTTGAGAAGGTTCCAAATATTAGTGCTTCTCAGTCTTTTCCTTCATGACTTCCACAATCAAAACTGGAAACTTCATTTATCCTGGATCACATGATAGGTATTTCCGGCAAGGCATAGATATCTACTTTGACAATGTGGGCGAGGATATGCTCAATGCTGCACTCCTTAACATGAGGATTCATGGTAGAATTGCAGTTTGTGGAATGGTATCTCAGCAAAGCCTTTCCAAGCCCATAGGGATATACAATTTATTCAACCTCATTACAAAGCACATCAAAATGTAGGGTTTTTTGCGAAGTGATTACTTGCACCTATACCCGCACTTTGTGGAAGATGTTTCAAGTTACTACAAGCAAGGAAAGATTGTGTATATTGAAGACATGAATGAAGGCTTGGAAAATGCTCCAGCTGCATTCGTTGGGCTTTTCCATGGCAAGAACGTTGGTAAGCAAGTCATTCGTGTTGCCCCTGAATGATTTTTTCAGTATTTTGATAGTTGAAGCTTGATATGTTTTAAACATATTCAATTGAGAATCTTTTATGTACTTGAACTGCGGCAGCTGGCAAGGCCTTATTCTCACCTTCTGCCTTGAGCAGAAAATGTAAAATTTTCAGTATGCATAAATTATGTAGAAGATAAAGTAGCTGCATTAGGTGGATTTGGCTCTCCTAAAATAATGAGATATGTAAAATGAGAAAATCAACAGTAGATACGTTCATTCTCTCTCACTTAAGAGACAAAGCTAAATTTGCATCTGGTTTGGTTGAATTAGAACTACAAAGTAGATGATTGAAACTGTGAAAGAAATAGATGAGAGGTATAGACCTACCAAGTTCAAGGCATATTTTCTATTTAAGTTTCATGATCAGTTGGAATTATAGATAATAATTTCACCATAACAGATGATCAAGATAAAGAAAGGTTAAATGTGGTTACAGCCACGATAATTGATAATTCGCTGGCCATTTTGAATGCACTTCTGAGGTGAACAAGTCCATTGCACACAAATGCTCTATGCTCTCAAACCAAATAATTCTTAGACCTGACATATTTGTTATGCTAGAGTAGAGGCTTTAAAATATTTCGCAATTAAGGGAATTTACGTTGCAGAGGATTAGCCTCATAGATATGTGCAAATGTATTCACTATAACTAACCCGCACCTAAGCCCTATAATTCTTCTTTTTTTGGTGCTTACCTAAGCCCTATAAATATAGCATACAGAGGACCACCATGTACACATATTTTTCCATATATCATTACACTACTGATTCATTCATTGACTTTAATATTGAAATGTTTTTATAACTACTTCTACTTTCAGCTCATCTTGAGTCAGCTTCCTCTACATCATCTCCTATCAAAAGTAAATCTAAAGCGTAGACCATTGAAGGCTCAACCACTCGATTAAATCCATTTTTTTTGGTCGGCGCTCAAGTAAACAACTTGTAAGCATGACAATTGTACAATCAACATAATGTTTAATTAGCACTCTGCTCCATCCATTTTCACCACATAATTGCAGAAACTAGAATTGTTTTAGCACTAGCTATAATGCTATATATAGATATAAGAATTTTGACATGACTTTGACAGCTTTTGTGACTGTGATCCTCAAAGCAATTTCGTACCGAAGTAAGAAGTTTATTATTAGTATTACTATATGCTTGGAATCATAGAGTCTCTAGGGACTTCTGTTTAAATTTATTGTGATCATATATATTTAGTAATAACCATAACTTGATGAATTAAAATAATGATACTACTATATGCTTTAATACATACCTATAAAAACCTGATGTAGTAATAAAGGAAAAGAAAAAAATAAAGTACCGGACGGGTAAATTTTCGGTGGGGGTTGAGATTTGAGAAGTTTAAGGGTGTTGCTAGGTATATTCAGCACTATTGTTATTTTTTATTAATGTCCAAAATACTCTTGACTTGTTATTCCTTTTTAAGTTGTTTTTTCTGATTAAATTGTGATCCGTAAGCAAATTTTTCATATACAAATCAACTTCATAAATATGAAGTTTATTTGTATAAAGCATACGGATTAAGTTGATCCATATGGTTTATACAGATGAAGTTCATTTGTATAAAGTATACGGATGAACTTTATCTGCATGTTTTAGACGGATGAAGCTCATCTGTATGATTTATATGGATGAAGTTCATCCGTATTGGTTGGTTTTTTTTTAATTCCTTGAAGTTTTATTTTTTAATTATTAATAGGTTAAATTACTCATTTGTGCATTAAATTTTTATTATTATTACAAAATTTAATATATATTAAATTTTGTAATAATAAATATTTTTTATTTATAAAAAAATATATGGATTAAATAATTCGTATGATTTATATCAAAATTAATTATTACAAATTTTATTATTTAAATTTACATGCACATTAAATATACATTAAAAATTTTAATATTATGTACAACAACATTATTTATTTTATAATGTAATTAGCTCATTAGCTAAGTTGATTAGAGCATTGTGATAATAATCTGAAAGTCACCGGTCCAGCAAAACTTCATTTATGTTGACAAATTTGTAGAGTTGTAGAGGATTTATGTTGATAGATGAATAACTAAATTTACTAAATGAAGTTTAAGGATCACAATGTAGCATAATTTTATTTAACATCAATTTTTTTAAAGAGATAGATAAAATTTGTTTCGAAAAAAAAAAAAGAAAATTACTTATTTTAAATAAAAATAATTTAAATAAACATATTAAAAAGATATTTATGGAAAAATTACTTATTTTAATAAAATAAACTTGAACAAATTGAGCTTGCATAAGTTAATTTTTGTTGTTGTTGATTATATTCAAAACCGAGAGAGTAGCCTTTTTACACGCCAAAGAGAATCTGAAATACTAAGAAAACACAAGAAAGGCAAAGCAGACATGAAAAGCATGTCAGCGTGAAGTGCGAGGGCAAGCTAGGCCCCACCACCTAACAAGACAAACTCAACAACGGTCAACGCTTCCCACTTCTCACGGAATCCCCGCCACCCACCACGTGCCATCTTCTCATTGGACCTCCCCCTTCTTCATCTCCTCTCCTATATCTACGCCTTCAATTCTCTTCCATTTTGCTACGCATTCTTTTCCTTCAGGTTCGTCTTCTCCACTCTCTCTTACCTCATCATCTCTTTTTAGGGTTTCGATTGCGCCTATTCTTTTCTCATTTTTGTTTCTCCTAGGTTTCTTTCTTCCCGATCTGCATCTTCACTTCTTACTGCTTATTCTTCTTCTTCTTTCCGATTCCCATTTATTCCTTCTTTCTTCTCGATTTCGTATATTTGTATTTTCTCCTCTTTTTTCTTCCCGCGAAGAATAAAAAAAAACACTGGAGAAATAGATCGTGTTGTGTGTTGTATTTTAGTGAAATTGATTGTGAAGTGGTGGAATCTATATTTGAATGTTTTTATTCTAAAATCAAATTAATGATAAAATTGAGTGTAGTGTTATTTATTTAGGGCAAAAAATACTCAATTTCTCAAACTCAAATCAATTTTGGATCTAGAATCAATTATGTAGTATTATGAATATTTACCTATGATTACGTGTGACACACACTTGTCACTTAATTATGAATTGCGTAATATTGTGAAATTTATCTTGCAGGGTTAAGCGGTGAGATTTGCGAATCTGAGAAATGGCGGATTCTTCTCGGGAGGAGAACGTTTACATGGCGAAATTGGCGGAGCAGGCCGAGCGTTACGAGGAGATGGTTGAGTTCATGGAGAAGGTTGCAAAGACTGTGGAGGTTGAGGAGTTGACGGTGGAGGAGAGGAATCTCCTCTCTGTGGCTTACAAGAACGTGATTGGTGCGAGGAGGGCTTCGTGGAGGATCATATCCTCCATTGAGCAGAAGGAGGAGAGCAGGGGCAATGAGGACCACGTGGCCATTATAAAGGAGTACAGGGGCAAAATTGAGGCTGAACTCAGCAAGATCTGTGATGGGATTTTGAACCTCCTTGAGTCCAACCTCATTCCTTCCGCTGCATCTCCCGAGAGCAAAGTCTTTTACCTTAAAATGAAGGGTGATTACCACAGGTACCTTGCTGAGTTCAAGACTGGGGCAGAGAGGAAAGAGGCTGCAGAGAGTACTTTGCTTGCTTACAAATCCGCTCAGGTATATATAATTATATATTGCTTTTGTGGAATTGTAGTTGTTACTAGAACTTGCTAGTTACTGATTTACTCAACTTAAAAACTTGTGTTTACTTGATGCAGGATATTGCTCTTGCTGACTTGGCCCCCACTCACCCCATTAGGCTGGGACTTGCTCTCAACTTTTCTGTGTTCTATTATGAAATCCTTAACTCGCCAGATCGTGCTTGTAATCTTGCCAAGCAGGTATATCTAAAGGCTTTTTTTGTTTTTTTTTTTTTCAATTCCTTGTTTTTACTTGTATGTCTCCATTGTTCATTGACGATTAAATTGTACTTAGGTTGAATTACTCATTTGGTCCCTGAACTTGCACCATCTTTAAATCTTTATGTTTTAGTCCCTACGCATAGAAACTGCCTACATACACTTTTTAATCCGTTTTAGTTCTTTCACATACACCTTTCATTGGTTTTAGTCCCGACAATTTTGGATGGCAAAGACTAAAATGGATTAAAGTGTTTGAGAAGGACCAAAATGAGCTTTTAGGTGTAGGGACTAAAATGTAAAGATTATGCAGACATATGGACCAAATAAGTAAATCTTGTATTTGTGTTATAGAGTGGGGCCTCAGTCTTCAGTGATATTTTGTTGGTAAACTGATTTCAATACTGTTCATTCCTTGGTCATTTTACGGTTTTCTTGTTTGACAATATTGATGGATTATGCCTATGATGTGTTTTTTTTCCTTGATGCATTGCATTCCCCTATTCTGCTTTCTCTTCTCTTTGATGATTAGTGAAATATGCTTGACTATGGCAGGCATTTGATGAGGCAATTTCCGAGCTTGACACATTGGGTGAAGAGTCATACAAAGATAGTACATTGATCATGCAACTTCTCCGTGACAATCTGACTTTGTGGACATCAGACATCACGGTTTCTTTCTCTCTCTCTATTTCTCTCTTATTGTATATTGTAAATATTTCTTATGTGTTTAACTGTAGACTTTGAAGTAGATTTTTTTTCATGTATGTTGTGTAATCTGTTAATTTTGTTGTCTAATTCTTGATGGCTGGACAAAATTAAATTGTAAAGGAACAGGCCATGATTAATAGTTCTTTAATAAGCTGAGCAGCTACACCATAAGCTATTCTTTTGTAAGAGCCAGGCTTACTAAACTTATTTGGTTGTACATTCTTCTAGGTACAAATCCAAGCTTACTAATTAACATCTTTCTTGTTTTTGTTGGTGCGCTGTAGTAGTGTAGGAGTTAGGCTTTTGAGCTTTTCTTCATTTGCTAATTTAGTTTTATCCTCATACTTACTGAAGCTGTTTCTAATGCATTACCCTGCCTATGCTTTATGTTGCTGTTGACAGCTTTTAGACATGGAGTATTTTGGAGTGGAATGTTTTCCATTCTTTTCTGTCTCAGCTGCACATTGATTTGAGAATAATTAGTTATTAATTTTTTTACTCGAATTGCCTTTAATATTCAGGACGATGCTGGAGATGAGATCAAGGAAACATCTAAGCAACAACCAGGCGAATAGGCGATGGCAGTAGCGATGTGGTAGTTGATTGGATATGTATTACCGATAATATGGATCCAATGTGGCTTGCCATAGTGGGATTATTGTATTAATGAATTTTATGATTTCAAGTGCGCGTTGCGCTTGGGATTTACAATGTTTCAGTGGATTGTCTAATGTGTTTTATGGATGAGAAGAATGTGGTTTAGTGATTTATAAATTTTTTATTGTTGCTAGTAGCGTTTTTGTGAGATTCATTTTTCATTTGATGTTGTTTGTTTATGCTCCTAAATCACTTGCTGAGCACAGGCCGTGACATACTCCCTCCATCCTGTAATAAATCTTCGTGTGTAAGGAGAAAAAATGAGTTTCAAAATAGTTGCCATTTACTTTTTTTTTAAAGGTGTCATTTACTCATTTTAGCTTTCAATGTTATTTTCTTTTTTCACTCATTTCTTATAATATTATTGATGAAGAACAAAAAATTAAAAATGAATTTAGGATGATAAGGTTAATTTCATTCAAATTGTTTTAGTAATGTATTTTTATTTTTATATGTATAATAACAATCAAATTTGAACTTGAGACCAACAATCCAAATTTCTCACTACTAAAATTGGTAATAAATTTTTGAATTACTATTTTTTTACATTTAAGTATCAAATTCGGTAGAACTGATAAAAAAAATACAAAATACAAAAGATTTTATAATAATTCACCCACAACGTTGACTCTTAATATTATTGATTTTTCTTTTTGTGTAATCAAGAAATATCTATACTTTTTGTTTAACACCTAACTTTCAGGTTAATCCATTTTGACTCAAGCGGAAAATCAAATCTTATATTCAAATCTTATATTTTATTTTAGTTAAGAGACTTAAATGTGAAATTACTTGTGTTAATAACTTTTGATTTAATATTATCGAATATCCATTAACATTTTGAATAACTAATTTTTATAATTGTGTAAAAAAAACTAATTTCTATAAAAGAATTTTACTGACGACCTTCCTATTTAGTATTTATCATGGTTACACCACGCGTTATCCCTCGTGCCCAGGATGAAGAAAAAGGAACATTTGTATGAGAAACGTAGAATAAAGATCACGCAGAAAACAATTTTATCTAATACTCCAAGCTGCTTCGGATGACTGTTCCTTTCCCTTACTCCACTTGGGAAGAATTTGTCACATTTTCCTATTGATCAACGGCCGCACAGGTGTTCTGCTACAACGGGTGAAAGATGAGTGACCTTAAATTAACCATACCATGAGGGATCTTAATATTTATACAGATGCCTTGCAAGAAAGATAATTATATATGTTAGTTTTGTTTTTGTGAGAAGATTTGTAATTTTATGTCCTAAATGTTTATTGCTTAAGTATTAATGTCTCATTTATCCTATTTATGATTCAGGCATACAATGAATTCTTGCATCCTGTGTCATATCATGAAATTCATAAAAAATTATCTAAAAAATTCAAAATGAATTTTTATATCAAAGATTCTCTACAGGACATATGGAAATATGTGATCTCTAACAAAAGATTAAAATATGATAACATTATTTCTTTTATATTGTCATCTAAATATAAGTTATGTATGCTGATGTTAATCACTTTAAAATCATATCAAGATTATTCTTAATCGGTTGATAGTCTTCATTCTTCAATAAAACTATCTTTGTAGCTGATGTAATCAGATAACTGTGTTGCATGGTCATTATTTATTGGTATAACAGTGAATTTCAAAATATGTTTTCTAACTTTCTATGAATTTGAACTTTGAAATGCATTTCAGACATTTCAAAGTGGGTTTGCTTTTTTCAACCAATAAAGAAATGGTGCTTGTGAAACTCATACAGTACACAGACACACTCAACACTGGTTATTTTCAGCATATTTGTGCATCATCAATCTCTTAATTTTTTCCAAAAAAAAAAAAAATCACCCCAGATCTACCCCCTCATTACGTAAATATCTGAAGCACCTGAATGCGTAATCAGTTCAATAAAAGAATGAAATAAAATATCAGTTAAACTCTCTGAAAGCTTCAACTGTTGAGCAAACAATGATTATGTGGGCTAAAATTATTAAATTTATCATGATAAAGCCTGCATAGAGAAAATAAACGAAATAGATTTTCCATGTAGCAATACGTTTAGCTTGGTTTGTTTTATAGGCTAAAATAAGTCTTCTTCGAAAGTGTAAACAGAAAATTCAGATAAATAGAAAAGACAATTCAAGTGTGACAGTATCCAAATTTTTTTATATAGTAAATGAATACACTAATGGGAACATTTCACGTAAAACCTACACTAATAGAAAAGACAATTCAAGTATGACAGTATCCAATTGATTTGTTTGAGGTTAACTAAGCCTTCCTTGGTAAGACAGTAAACGTAAAACCTACACTAATGGGAACATATGAAGAAGACAATTATTTTTGTGACATTTTTGTCTCTGTCATATAATTTCTTTCATTAACAGTAGCAGATAAAAATTAATGAGTGAATCAATTTGTCGCATTTTCTTTTCATTTTTAGAGATTAAAATTTGAATTTTTATGTTTCGAAAATAAATTTATCAGCACTCTATACCATGAGGATGAAAATGATTATTTAACCGAAGAAGTCAAGTTGAGCAAGAAATAAAAGGAAGTGCTGGAAGCAATTAGTAATCTAGTTGGGTAAGGCCCAAGTGAGGCCAGGCCTATAGCACTAAAAAAGGCGTTGATTGGAACACCGTTACTTACCCTATGCTGAAGAGTTTGGTATGCTGAAGCATTTAGTGAGAGTGAGAGCGATAGCAAAAACAGCAATATCTTCTTCCTTCCCTAAGCCTAAAAATAAAATATCTTGTCATTCAATTCCACTCACATTCGCCATATCGTCTTCTCCCATGGCCGCCACCGATGAATCCCTCCGCAAATCCCTCGCCGAGAAGCACGCCGCAGTGGAAGCCCAAGGCAACGCCGTCCGCGCCCTCAAGGCCGCCAAAGCCGCCAAACCCGAAATCGACGCCGCAATCGAAGCCCTAAACGCGCTGAAGCTCGAAAAAAGCTCCATCGAGCACTCCCTCCTCGGCGGCTCCGACAGCCGCGAGGCCTTCCGTCAGTCCGTGGTGAACACCCTTGAACGGCGCCTCTTCTACATCCCCTCCTTCAAGATCTACCGCGGCGTCGCCGGCCTCTTCGACTACGGCCCTCCCGGCTGCTCCGTCAAGTCCAACGTGCTCTCGTTCTGGCGCCAACACTTCGTCCTGGAAGAGAACATGCTCGAAGTCGATTGCCCCTGCGTCACTCCCGAAATTGTTCTCAAGGCCTCTGGGCACGTGGACAAATTCACCGATCTCATGGTCAAAGACGAGAAGACCGGCACGTGCTACCGCGCCGATCACCTGCTCAAGGACTTCTGCAACGACAAGCTCCAGCGTGACCTTGCGTTGTCTTCTGATAAGGTTGCGGAGCTTAAGCACGTGCTTGCCATGCTGGATGATTTCTCTGCTGAAGAGCTTGGTGCCAAGATTAAGGACTATGGGATTGTTTCTCCTGAGACTAAGAACTCTCTCTCTGATCCCTACCCTTTCAATTTGATGTTTCAGACTTCCATTGGTCCCTCCGGCTTCAGCCCTGGCTTTATGAGACCCGAGACTGCCCAGGGCATTTTCGTCAATTTTAAGGATTTGTATTATTACAATGGCAACAAGCTTCCTTTCGCTGCTGCGCAGATTGGCCAAGCGTTTAGGAATGAGGTGGGTTCATGATTTTCGTGGCAATTTAGACTTTATTTTTTTTATACTTTCTAAATTAGATATAGTCTTTGCATGAATTGGGTTGGATGTTGTTTGTGTGTTTAGATATCTCCACGACAGGGGCTTCTGAGAGTGCGGGAGTTCACGTTGGCGGAGATTGAGCACTTTGTTGACCCTCTAGATAAGTCTCATCCCAAGTACCCTGAGGTTGCTGACTTGGAGTTCTTGATGTTCCCGAGGGAGGAGCAAATGTCGGGTCAGTCTGCCAAGAGGATTCCTCTTCGTGATGCTGTTTCCAAGGTAAGGTTGGTTTGGTTTCAAGATTGAACTTATCATTATGATAGTTTTTTAGGTTTTTTTCTTCTTCTTCTTCTTATTCTTTGTGCTTTTTATGGTGTGTTTTGGTCAGGGAATTGTCAACAATGAGACACTTGGTTACTTCATCGGGAGAGTGTATCTATTCTTGACGCGTCTTGGTATAGACAAGGACCGATTGAGGTTTAGGCAACATCTCGCCAATGAGATGGCCCACTATGCTGCTGACTGTTGGGATGCCGAGATTGAGTGCTCCTATGGTTGGATTGAGTGTGTTGGCATTGCCGATAGATCTGCATATGATTTGCGTGCTCACTCGGTAACCACTCTGCTCAACTCTAAATAATGGCTTCTTTGTTGTAACTTTAATAAATTGTGGGGTTGGGTTACTGTAAAATCACAATGTTTTCCTTGCATCATTACTCATGAAACTTGCTACGAAAACCGAAAATACATTTACCTCCATGAGGATAGTACTCTCTCAACCTACCATCCTCCCTGTCATTTTTGGTTTTGGCCAGAAAATGTAATTCTTTTCATTTAAATCAAGCAAAATGTAAGGCATGTGAACAACTATTAGTAACGGATAGGGTATCACTCAGGGGCGGATCTTCATTAGGACAGGGGGGAGCCATGCCCCCCCCCCCCCAATTTTTTTTAGAAATATATGTATATTATAATTATAATATAATAAAAAAGTAAGAAAGAATACTTAGAGAATTATTTCTTGACTGTTAGGAGATATAAAATATCTCGCCCTCTTAGTAAAAAAATTATAAATATACATCCATATTATTTTTATTTATGCATTGATTTTTATATACTTCTTTTATTTAATTTATGATAATTATGTAGATGCATTTTCTCTTTTTCCATGTAATTGATAAATTTATATTAGAAAAATAA
This sequence comes from Glycine soja, assembly GCF_004193775.1. Lineage (NCBI taxonomy): Eukaryota > Viridiplantae > Streptophyta > Magnoliopsida > Fabales > Fabaceae > Glycine > Glycine soja. The sequence continues at coordinate 47,792,338 of NC_041009.1, read as the reverse complement.
TGATTTAAGAGTGAAAGAAATAATTTCTTTAAAGAGAAAAACTAGTGAGAAAGATGAACAAAATTAACTTCGACATCTATTTGAACCCAACAATTATCTTGAGTTCACAAGGATTGAAGCAAATAAGAAGCAATTTTTCTAAGTTCCTAGTGACATATGATGAAATTTTTTATAATTCTTTATAATGTGATCTTGACAATTACTTTCAATTTAGTATTATTCATCTATATTAAATTTATGCATTAATTTTTATTAGCTATAATAGAAATTGTGTCTCTAAGCTATATTTTATGTTCCAATTTGGTCACTTTGAGTTTAAAAAGATTTATTTTGGTCTATTATAATGTATCTATTAGACCAAAATGAACCTTCTATAAGTTTTTGGCACTAATGGTGCCAAATTTTGTTGGCGTGACGTTTCTCACATTTTGTCACATTATCAGGTTGACTAAATTTGTGTAAAAATTAATGGAATGACCAATTTAATATATTGAAAAAACTTTAAGAGATCAAAATGAAACTTTTTAGACATGAATGACTAAATTCAAATCTAAAATGTAGATAAGTGAATAAAGTTTCATATTATTTAATTTTATTTTGACTCCCACGAAGTTTCGAAGCTCCGCCACTGGTATCTATCACTTGACCATCTCTAAGTTTGGTTTTAAGTGTGTGGAGTCTAACTTGCATTTGATTTGACTAAAAGTTAAACTTTTACTTAAAATGTATCTTACATAACTTACATTGAAGTTGAAGAATGATTATACCTGGATGGGGTAAAATGTATCTTATATAATATAGTATTAAAACAAGTAAAGAAATTCTAGTCATGTAATGTTAGAGTTTCTGCATTCTCACAATGCCTGTACTTTATATCACAGGATAAAAGTGGTGTTCCGTTAGTGGCTCATGAAAAATTTGCAGAACCTAAGGAAGTGGAGGTACTGTTTAATGCTTAAGATGTTGATTTGTTTATGAATATACATGACTTGTCCCTTCCCTTCAACTTCATGCTCAAGCACAACTCTAGAAAATATTTGGACATCACTGATTGACTTGTTCTGTACATTGTTTCAGAAATTGGTTATAACTCCAGTAAAGAAAGAGCTGGGTCTGGCATTCAAGGGGAACCAGAGGATGGTGGTTGAAGCACTTGAGGTAATTCATGTTGTTGTATTTTTGTTAGTGTGTGTTTAGTAGCACCGTGGGTCTTTGTCAAGAGCTGATTGCATTACTTGACACACGGAATCTTCTCTTGCAGGCAATGCCTGAGAAAGAAGCTTTGGATATGAAGGCTGCTCTGGAGTCAAAAGGGGAGGTGGAGTTTCAAGTGTGTACACTTGGGAAAAATGTGACTATTAAGAAGAGTATGCTGACCATTCAAAAGGAGATAAAGAAAGAGCACCAGCGAGTTTTTACACCATCTGTGATTGAACCATCATTTGGAATTGGACGTATAATCTATTGCCTCTTTGAGCACACATTCTACACGAGGCCAAGCAAAGCTGGGGATGAACAGTTAAATGTATTTCGTTTCCCTTCACTTGTAGCCCCTATTAAGTGTACAGTTTTCCCACTGGTTCAGAATCAGAAGTATGAGGAGGTTGCCAAACTCATTTCCAAGTCATTGACTGCTGTTGGAATTTCACACAAGATTGACACTACAGGTATGTGGATTAAGTTCTCTTTAATATGTAAATGCACCTGTTGATAATGTTAGAACTTTATAGGTTTACAGTTTACACTGATTAATTGCATAAATACTTGTAGAAAAATGTGTGTATCATATAAATAAAGAAGATAAGTAAGACGAAAAGTAGATCTTTTTTTAAAAAAATTGGAGCCTTGGAAGATTGGACTTCATTCTGAGAAAAGGAAAAGTAAAACAGAGAGAGAGAGAGAGAGAGAGAACACTATTTATTTGATTAAGGCAACCCCGTGAAGGAACAATATGCTCACACTAAATAGAAACAAACCCCTAATCTTCACAAATTACGGTTGCTCAAACTTTACTTACATATAATATGAATGACATTTTATAGTCATATCTATTTTTTTTCTGGTTTCTGGTTTCAGAATTTGGTGAATTATGTATACTGGAATCTGTATACTGATATGTTTCTGGTTTTTAGTTTGAGAATTTATTTCATTGTTTCTGGTTTCCATTTGCTGGTCCAATATCATAGTGTAGTGGATATGAAATCTCAAATATGTCTCTGCCATCTGAAATTTGTTCAAAAGCTGCTAGAATTGATCCTGTCATGAGCAATTACTTAATTTGATATTATTTTGTTATAAAATCTGCTTCAGAATCAGATTGTAATTAAATCTAAATCCCCATTAGATTATAGCAAATTTGGTATTTATTTTTGATTGATTTTGTTCCTTGTTTGTAGCAGATTAATTTCCTTTTTATGAACAACTTTGCATTTAGGAATTTAATATTTTGGCAGCTTTTGAACAAATTTCAGATGGCAGAAAGCCAGAAACATATTGGAGATTCCATATCCTGTCATGAGTAATTACTTTAATATTATTTTGTTATAAAATGTGCATCAGAATCAGATTGTAATCAAATCTGAATCACGATTAGCAGAATTGATATTTTTTTATTGATTTTGTTCCTTGTTTGTAGCAGATTGGTTTGCCTTTAGGAATTTAACGGTCAATTCTAGGAATTTAATGGCAGGACTAAAATCACCCATTTTTAAAAATGGGAAGACTAAAATTGCTAAAAACAAAATAGAGGGACCAAAATTGAATTTCTGAAAAATAGGGGGACAAAAATTGTAAATTAGCCTTTCAAAATTAGAAATGCAACCTTTGGGGTGAGGAACTGAGGATCTTGTTCTTCAAACTGTACAGTTTGTTTATGTATCAGTTGTCTGTATTTCATGTTTTTGGTTTTTAAAACTGTTAAGATTATGCTTCTCCTCAAAAGTGATTAATTTGAAAACTGAAGAAATCTGCTCATGCTCATTCATGGGATAATGTCACACAGCTACCATTGGTAGTATGCCTATGGTTGGTTGAAGCTCACACTTATACACATTGAGCATTGATCTCAATTCCATAATCATCAAGGATATCTATATTGTGTTCAAGGCTGTGGGAATACTCACCGAATAAATCTTTGAAACTTTATGTCTTGGCAAGAGCAATATTCTTTTAAAATTACATCTTGGGGAGGGTGACAGTAAATGTGGTCTAGGCACTTGAGCTGTTTTTTATTTATTTTTCCTATAATGTAGGCTTTGCTTGGTAGGCTAGTTGCAAGTTTGGTCTTTTGGTCTTTTATGTTCAAGTGTTTTTTTCCTGATAAAACTGATTAGAAGGATTAAACTCTGTCCTAAGGTATTTAACGTGTCTTGCATTCATAATTTTGTTTTAGGGATGGATTTATCCCAATTTTTGTTGTGATAATACCCAAATACTAATGTTATATTTTTATTAACTTTTATAAATCTTTTAAAAATGTTATATAGGTACATCAATAGGAAAACGATATGCAAGAACAGATGAACTTGGCGTGCCCTTTGCTATCACTGTAGATTCAACATCATCAGTGACTATTCGGGAGAGGGACAGCAAGGATCAAGTGCGTGTTGATGTGGATAAAGCTGCCTCTGTTGTTAGGGAGGTGACTGAAGGCCAGAGGACATGGGAAGATGTGTGGTCAACTTTTCCTCATCATTCCTCTACATCTGCAGATGAATGATTGAGTTTTATTAGTCACCATCTAGGTTGACCCATCATAGTTTTCTGTTGCAAAATTGTGTTTTTTGAGTAGCGAATCAAACTACAGGGATATTACCAGTTGTCAACTAGTAGATACCCATTTCTTTTGTGCAACATATGCAGTTGTTTGTAGTCATAGATATGTTATTTTGAGAAATTTCTGGTTTGCCAATTGCTTCTCCAGGTTTTCTCGTGGGGGTTGGGTCTTACTGTCTATCCTAGCTGATATCAGGGGGAATCCGAAGATTATTTAATAAATAATGTCTTTTTTGCTGTGGATTTTAGGCTACGTGGCTTAACCAAAAGATGTTTGGTTTGGGTTACTGAAATTGCTCTATTATGCTAGGCACGAGCAAGTGATTTCACCTCAACGTAATAAAACCTCCAACTCTCACTATACATAAGTTATTTGTCCAGGTTTTATAAGGGCCTTAGCATGGCAATAAATAAATTTTGTAGAATACTTGCATCTAGGGGTGAGCAAAATCAACTTGAGTGAACTGAAATGCACTGAATTGCTCCACAAAGTTTCTTTCAGATGATACAAGATGCAGAGTTTCTATTTATGGTTAACACTCGAAGAGAAATTTTCGCTGAAGAAGCTTTTTATTTTCACTTGTCAATATAAAGATTTAGTATCAATCAATTAAAAATTTGATTTTTCCAAATAATTATTGTAAAATAATTTCTTAAAAGAATTATGATATACTGACTTAATTAACTTTTTTTCTTAAAAAAATCCTTTTGAATGGCGGTGGTATTGACATCCTTTTATCCTTTCGTTTGGATTGGAATTAGAGTCATATTGGCCAACCACTTAAAAACACTTTTCAACCATAAGAAAGCCCAAAGCATTTATCGCGAACTTAAATTTTTGCATCCAAGTTGTGGTAGCTCAAAATGATTGGCTTCCCACTTCAAGGGTGGCAAAAAGATAAGACCCAATAAGGTTTTGCTTTATGACACCTTATCCTCCACATTTTTTTTGGTCGACATCTTTCGCATTTTCATATTTGCTTTATTTTTTGGAGCGGAATGGGTCCCACGAAATCTTTTATTTATAAAGGACCTTGTCGCTATCTGAAACGAGTATTTAGTGGGGTATTATGTTAGTGAAAAATGAAATAGAAGAGCACAAGTGTAACAATTCAAAAGGAGATAAAGTGAAAATGAAAAAAGGTACCTTGAATTTTGTCTATTAGCATTTATCAACTGAAGCTTCTAGTCGCATGAACGGTGTGAAAAGAGTTTGTTTGCTTTCATTAAAGCCCTGTAGGGTTTTATGCAAATAGTACATCAGATTTATACAGAAGACATTTTTCGAGATTTAGTTAATTTCAGAATTAAGTATTAAGAATTCGATTATAACTTTAAGTTGTCCCTATTACACATGGAAGAACGCAAGCATTGGCATGATTAAAGAAAGTTTTGCTAGATCCAATAATAGAGAGAGCCTGCTCATACAGAAGAAATTGACATTTCTAGGCTAATAGTAACAATAAATAAAAAAATCTAAAACTAAATTTTACATCAATATCGTGTCCAATGGTTACTCTCTTGAAATCATTTCAAGGATATGAAGTAAAAGTACACATTATATTGCAGTGGTGCTATTATAAACAAAAGCTGCTTTCCATATATAGAAAGGTTATGCCATCAAGAGATATAGCGAACTCTAAACTATATCCATCATCCATGCAGGTGACGTCATCAAGAGATTAGAGGAATATGATACACCCGTTCTTGTTCTTGATCAAAAGATTAGCTCCAAAACTCGGGTAATAATCAATAAACACCGCGTGGTAGCCAATTTCTTTTACAGTAAAACATGTCTCACTGTCTTACTGCATATAATCTTTATCCACGAGCATGTGTATGTGCCTCTCTTCAAGTACCAACTCCAATTAACTTGAGCTGTGATAGGAAATTGCAATCAGATTACATTATCAGCATGTGCAGAATATAAACGTGCAAGTAGATTACTGAATCTTTACAAGTCACAATAGAAAATTATGATTATGAAAGTAGGATTAAAACCAAACTGGAGAGGGACAAAGAAATTACAATGTTATTGTGAGGACTTCCCCAATAAAATCCTTGAAGGAAAATTGGAAAAACATTGCAAGCCGCAAGGATATAAATCATTAATGCATGCATGCCCATCCACTCCAGAACCAAGGTCATGCGACGACACCCACATACATCAACCTGCACAGAGGGGGGAAAAAACACTTAAGAATGTATCCAGAAGATGATTAAAGAATAATGCTATCCTAAAGCAAATTTCATGAGAACAAAAAATTGTATAGTTATCAAAAGAGGGAAATCATGTAAACATTTAAGTCGATACCAGTACATAGACCTATAACTTTTTGTCTATATAGTTAGAAAGCTCTTTTAAAAGCAAGAAATTAAAATCTAACCATCAAGTATATTCCAACAAAGAGGATGCCTGCAGCACCAGCAGTGACACATGTGTAACTAAGCGAGTAGAGAACCTTATTTATATGCATTCCTGCAAGAAGAACCATGTCAATATCTACAAGCAATATAAATGTCAGTGGAACAATGGTCCTGTGCAAGAAATAGGTAAAAAGAATGCCATACCAAATAAGTCCAACGCAAGGCCAAAAACTACAAGACAAGAGGTCGGGATCATCCAGTATATGATTCTCACTCTGTGGTCCTGCATGCAGCAACAAGGAAATAAGTCAGTAACTTACAAGTAAAACAGGAAAAAGACAATAGAAGAACAAGTATTACCTTAAAATGGACAATAATATGTCCGTAGTGCAGCCCAATCAAGCAGGTGACAATAGCCATCACTGAACTATAAATCCACACAATGGAACACAAATTAGGGACATGGAAAAGCACTCATTTTTAGGAACTAAATTTCACATTCAAGTATTGGCCATTCTTTTTTTCTCTTTTCCCCTCCCCCATTGAGATTTGAGAGTGACATGGTGAGTTCACCTTAGGAGTCCTTCGGGATCAAAAGGGGCCTGACACCAAGCAGGAGCGTCAGGAGGCAATGGTCCATAGTTGGGAGAATTAATACTGCATTCCTATTGATAATGATAAAAGGAAAAGAAAAAGGTAACATATTTGTAAAAAATATGAAAAGCAACAAGAACTATCATATTGGATAAGAATCTAAGAGAGGATCATACAGGCATCCGAGCATATATTGGTCTCTGGTACAGGTGGTGTATACCCAATATTGTTCGATCAATCATTCCAACTGCATTGCAGGCTGGCCCAGTGTTACCCCTTACTCCACATTTAACCTAGCAAATGTATAAATATAAACATAAATCCTGTTCTAAACCAATACCAGAAGCTATATTATTCCAAAGTAACCTCAAACCAACAATGAGAAAAAACAGAAGACATCAACACTCACTGAAAATGTCTTTGGCTCTGAAGAAGGTTCTGTTTGAATTTGATACACCCAATCAGGAACGTACAATCCATATAGCAAGCAAAGATAAAGGAAAGAAAGAATCAAAGCCACAGCCCTGTTACAGTCAAACAGATTAACAAGGCATTGCCATGGTGAGGTAAAATCCCACTAGAAAACCATGATTTGAGATACAGATTCAATGGAAAAGCAGCATTATTAGGACTAATCATGAACAATAGAATTGCATTGCCAACAGAATATTCTTGATTAAAAGAGATATGGACATGTTGCAAATAAACTGTCATGCCATGCACAAAAATAAATAAAATTAAAAAGAATTGAGATGCATGCCGGTGTATGCTTCCAGGTTAAAAAATTTGTACTGTTGTAGCTTTATCAAATGTCAAGTAAGAAAGTAAAAGTTCAGATGAAAATTAAGCTTACCACTGGTACCGATACTTCCTTAACAGGGATGGTCCTGAATTAACAGTATCATCACTCTTGAGCCAAATTTCACACAGTGCGGCAACCAAATATGCTACCCCAATTCTCTGGCATCCGATGAAGAAAATAGGGAACAATAATTAATATACAGGAAAGAATATAGACAAACAGAAAATTTTATGATCATCTTCAACTTATTGGTCAATTGGAAAAATGTAAAAATTATCATAGCCTAAAAAGCAAAACTCAATTGGGCAAAGGATTAGATGGTTAACTGTTCATTTTTGTTTTTAACTTGTGGTCAAATTTCTTGCGAGGGAAAAAAAGTTGGTGTTTCTACTTTACAACTAATCACAAGGAGAGGCAAAGAAAACCCTGCCGAAGAAAGCATACCTGTAGTATTCCCATCCATCTTATCTGTTTCAAATCAACTCCATAGGTCAGATCATTCACCCGATGGAAATAACCTCCTGTAGAAGGCAAATTTTAGACATTTGACAGAGAAATGTATAACAAAATCCATGTTCTCAGCATCTAACATACACATTGTTAAACACTATACTGTTTTCAACATTTAATACTTTCGGCTCAACATTCATTAAAAGGAACAGATGCTAAAAAAGCTTAAAATTTAGCCAAGAACTTGCCACAAACAAAGACAAAGATTCAGTTAACCACCTTGAAGGAAAAGGCCTAACACAAGAAGTTTTAGAGCCCGTAAACTTGCTTTCCTAGATGCATCAACTCCACAAGACAGTTTCTGTTGGAAAAAAACAGTAGTTAGGTTAAATGGAGCATTTATCATGAGATTTCCACAACAAATTATTGTACTTAAATAATATAAAACAATCTAGATTGAAGAATTGCAAGAAATTGCATTACTAAGCAACATTATCGCACTTGGTTTTGGCTGTACTTTGTTAATTTATACAACAGATTCAATTGAATACCTTGTATGTGAGTGCAAGCGAAACACCAACAATAAATAGGAAAAATGGCATGACATAATCAGCTAGCGTTAAACCATTCCATGGTGAATGATTGAGTGCAGGAATGAGTCCGCCAGCATCATCAACAAGTATCATAAGCTGCATAAAGATTGATAAATTCAGTAAGAAAATGCAATAAAATGAAAAGGAAATCAAAGATCCTAAGTTTGTAATACACACGTTCCTTTCTGCCTAAATATGAAAGGTTTAGCGGGAGTCCCATTAGTTTGATATTGAGAGATTATTGAATCCTTAGATTAATCTTATCCTTTAAGGTCATTGCAATTTTATCTTCATCTTCATCAAAGATCCAGTGGTTTGGTCATGCTTACCAGCAAATAGCATAACTTACACTATATGGCTAGATAGGGCAGCTTATCCTACCCAGTCCATTTTTATTAGGCGCACCAATCAAGTTCTAAAGTCAAAGAATTCCACATAGGAAATAATGGATTTACAAATGTCATAAGTTGCATAAAATTCATTTATTATAATAATAGACTTGTTATTGAATGATGCATATTTGCCAACAACATAGGATATGCATGTTACTTCTAACGTGTTAAAATGATCAAGTGTGCATGATGCCATTTTCTAAAGCGAATGGGAAGCATTGCGTTTCTTTGTCATCTCCAATTGATAAAGTAATACAAAAGTAAGACATAGTGGTGACCAGTCGGCATTACATCTAACCGACTGCACGTTATGCCACCACCACCACCACTCTTTCTACGATGTATTAGTAACATAATCCATTTAGAATATTTATTTTTCTGGCCTTGTTGAATGAAAGAAAACTACCAAATTCGTGCCATGCGTGAAAAGAGGTGAAACTGAGATCGAATCAGAACTGATATTTGCAAATACTGACGTTTACAGTCAAACGGTTTTGAGAGTGGCCAAAAATGCTCAACAACTATTATCATCATTACGAGTGATAATATATTTTATCCCATGGAGATTTTAGTTAATTCTGATTAACTAAAAAGAAAAGAAGCGCAAGAGTGCCCTTTTTTGGCTTGTAAACAAGTAGTAGTATTTTTACTTTCATTTGGTAATAATCAATATTTATATTGTTACTAGGAGAATCTTTTTTTTCTCTAAAAATTGAACATATATGTTCAATAACATACAAACAAAAAATAATTAATCGGGAAGGAAACCTAATAATAAGAGGCCGTTACAAGACACGAAAGTACTTAATCGCTTGGGAGTTGGGATACTACTATTTATTTCTCAAGTCAATAATTGCAAAAACTACTCCTATTTTTCTTAAAGCATTTTGTGGGGAAAAAACAGAAGAAATTAAAACCATACTTGAATTAGAAACGTAATTAAAATTAATTAATACACGATAATACGAACAAGAACAATGATAAAAGTGAATAGACAGGATGAAGTTAAGAACAAATAGAGATGTTATGATTTTTTATCCTATGTAAAAGACATGTGTCCTCCAACCTAACTAATGGTGTTTCCTAACTTACCAACTAGGTCAGAGAGTAATCTTATTCACAGTGCCAGGGAAATTTTTACACAAAAAGAATTTAAATATAAATTTTTCGTTAAATAGATTATTCAAGGCCAACCCTTTGGATTATAGAAATTATGATTTAAAGAAATACTAGCAACATCTATTTTAACAAAAGTAAATAGTATTATAATCAGAGAATATTGTTAGATTTTGATCGAAAAGGCAAGTAGCCGTAATGCTCTTTAAATGGACGGCTCTCCAAAAGGACTAAAGAGAAATCACCCAAAGTCTCTAAAAACGGTGGGTGATTAAAAAACAATTTTATAATTAAAAATGCAATTTAATATATGAGAATAAGTAGATAAAAAAATTAAATATATTTAAAATAAGTTGGTGGTAGATTTTTTATGTTAAATAAGAATGAAAAGTAGTGGAAGATAATAATAGTTTGTGTTAAAAGTAAAAAGGGAGAATATTGAGGAAGTTGATCGGAACAGGCAAGTAGCAGCAGTGCTATTTATATGGACGGTTTTCCGAATAACAAGAGATGAGATGAATAATGAGTAACAAACACCAAACGCTATTCTTTCCTTCAAAGTAAAGCAATATTACTTCAACACGTGCACACTCTTTGCGTTTTGGAGTCAAATTGAATTTGGGATCACAAATTAAAGCCAGAAAAAAAAAACTCCAGGAATCAATCTTCCAATAATAACCATTAAAAATTCCAAAACAAGCACCACCGGTGAGTCAAGCCTCAGTAGTGAGTGGTTCGTTACTTCAATTATTTTTGGACTACCACCAAGTCCAAATCTAAGGAAGGAATGAGGAAAGGACTCAAACGACGTCGTTTGGCTCTTCCCAAAGTTGTAAGGAAGGAAACATCTTAGCATTTGACACTATTATCCAACAACCACATGCTAAACTTGTTAAAAAAGACCCTCATTTCTCACACAATATATTCCTATAACTTGTAACTGAGTTCTTGATAAAGATTAATCTCAAAAAAAATATATATATAGAAATAGGTCGAGGTCCCACCGAAAAAACAAAAAGGCGTGACCAAAAAATCTTACTAAACATGACAGCTAAAAAAAAAAATGGTTCCCCTTTATTAGATTTAATGATTTATTTTCTATTGAAGAAAAAAAAAAGGAATAAAAGACGGAAGAGAAAGAGGAGGAGAGAGATTACCGCGACGGTGAGACCACGAAAAACATCAAGAGAAACTAGACGGGGAGATTTGGGTTGGGGTTGAGGTTGGTGCCTTGCGATTATGTGTTGTTCCTCAATAATGTTGTTGATGTGAAGGTGAAGCGGGGTAGTTTGGGCAATGGTGGGAGAAACAGTGGCAGATCTTGATTCAGAGATCTGGTTATGGGGGAGTGCCATCTCCACATCTTCATCATCATCATCATCAAAGTTCTTAATAGCCTCGTAACTCGCCATCTCCGAAATTAACAATGTCTTTTGCTCTTGATGCCTCTTGCTACCATCTATTTATACATACATGATAATATTCCCATTACATCACATCACATCAAACAAATAATAATAATTATTGATTAGGAGAATGGGGAATCCTTCGGAAAAAAGAAAGAAAGAAAGAAAGAAAGAGTCTTCTTCTTACTTGAAGAAAAGAAAGAATGCAGTACTAGTTGAAGGAGTCTTTTTTCCTTCAACTTGTTCTTTGCCTTCTTTTCCCTTCTTCCCAGCTTTTATAGGCCTTTTCGGAGAAGGACCTGCCACACACAACACAAGCATTTTTTATATTTATTATTTATGCCCCCCAAAAAAGCTTTCTCGGATAAGATTTCTAGCTCCTTTTTTAAAAATACTATAAATGAAAAAAGATTATTGAAAATTCACTATTATTGCACTTAACTTGATTCTATCTTTATTTCAAAAATAGATATTTATGATTTTATTCATTGATTGATGCGCGTACCATTAACCATTAACGACGATCACCCCCCCCTATACGTTACCATGCTCTTGCTAACACCATGGCCATTCCTTATCCCAAAAAATATGTACTAGTCCAGTACTGCATTAGTAATAATTAAATAATTCATCATTTCATTTTGTCTTAATTCATCCTTTTCATATTTTTTCACCAATTAAATGAGATTTAAATAATCCTACCATTTAGATATTTTATGTTCACAAAATATTAATTGTATTTATTTTTTTACTGATTGTACTTTTTCTATTATTCAAAAACTATCACACATCTGCTTCAATCAATGGGTTAAATTCATTGGTAATCCATTGTTTTTCTTAATGAATCTTTTTAATATATAACTTTTCAAATATATATACTATCATATCAATAACAATGGTATCTCTTTTTAGGAAACCTTCTTTACATATTATATTTTGTCAATGTTAGTTACTATACAATTAGTTTTTACTTCCTGACTTTTTTAAATTATAAAATTAATAATAATTTATCTTTTTTTTAAAATAAATTTTATGTGAAGATTATATTTTACTAATTTTAGTTATTCTATAATCATTTCTATCTCTTGAATTTTTTTTTCTAAACTATAAAATCAATACCAATCTTATCTTTTTCTGGGAAAGTATATTTAAATATTATATTTTATCAAATTTTAGTTGTTATCCAATCAGTTTTTGTTTCCTCAATTTTAAAATTTTAAAATCAATAATAATTTTATCTTTTGTATATGAATTTTATCTAAATACTGTAGTATTTTATTAATTTTAGTTATTATATATTAAGTTTTTATTTTTCTTGAGCTTTGTTAAACTCTGATGTTACTGTACCCAAAAAAACTCTAATTGTTAAATTATTTTTTTGCAATTGAAGGAGTTATTGGCTCTTAAAGACATGCCACATAAAAAACAATTAATTTAATTATTAATTTAATTTTTTAAACCAAATATTAATGTAATTAAAGTATTGGAATATCAATTTATGAATATTCTTGTATAGAAATTGATGGTACTTATTTGTTACTTGTTAGATGAATATTCTTTTTATGGTAGTTTTCATTCCTTTTATTGAAATCTCGATCCACCTCTAATCTCTATATATATATATTAATTTTAATCTCTTTTACTTCTTACACATGTCATTTTAATCCTTTTTTAGGGACTAAAAGAATGGTACTACCTTTTTTTTTTGTTACATATGACAAAAAACAAAGCAAAACCAAACAAAAAATAAATAGGAAAAGAAAATAAACTCCCGTGAAGAAACATTGTGTCTATAGGTTATAGCATATGAATGAAAAACAGTGGTGACCTGAGTACGGTTGAAGTGGGTGACCACCCATGACCTCATTTTTAGAGAGACACCAAAAAAAATATTTAGTTTAAATGGGTATTAAAATAAAATTAAAATGATCCAATTTTTAAATTATATAAAAAATGTTATAAAAATAAAATGATTTCTAGTAATTTTTTTAGGGATACAATTATCAAAAATTAGTCAACTAATGATGGTAGTTTCACTTATAAACAAAATTGTATCCATAATTTTTTAAAATAATAAAAGGATGTGTGATGATATATGAACAATTTTATCAATAAAATGTAAAGATAGATAAGTTAGAAGCATAAAAGAAAACAATATAAATTAAAACTTATCTAAAATATGATAATTCTTATGATTTTGTATGATGAAATCTTATTTGGATAATTAAAAGTCATTAGAGAGGTTTTCACAATTGAATCAAAATGAAGCTTTATGATACTGAGTTATTTTAACATATTAAGTATTTTCCTAATTCAAATACAACTTATAAAATAAGATTAACTATTGTTGTTACCATCCATTGTATATACTGAAGAAAAAAAAGTTTATCAAATTTGGAATTGTAAAAATTTTATTTGAAATTTTTTATGTCACGAGATAAATTAAATATTTTTTTATTTCTATCGAAAATAACTTTTTAAAAAAATGATTTTGAATAAATTATTAAAGATTTTGCAACAAAAATTATAAGAAAGACAAAATTCAAATGATACCATTTTATTCAAGACACGAAAAATATGAGGGCCAGACCCCCTGAATCCTGACGGAGAGTGAGGAGGCTCATGAAAAATCTATATTGGACTTTGGATGCATAGTTCCCACTTTGGCAAGGCTATCTGCACCTGATTAGCTTCACTAAGGGTGTGATCTAGGGTGGTTATCAAATATTTAATATTAATTATATTTTTATTACCTAATATATATTAGTAGTAATTAACTAATTAATAGATTATTTTCTTAATTCATATTTTTTTACCAATTCAATAACATTTAAGTAATCCTAAAACGTAACATTAAAATACTTTATGTTCGCAAAAACCAATGAGTTTAATAGTCAGAATTTTTACATAAATAATAAAAAAAAACTTTATTATTTATCCAAATAATACAAGTCAAATATTATTTATATTTATGATATAAATGATTATTTATAAGTGAGAAATCAGTTTCTCCCAAACTCATTTCTCACCTCTTTTTATTTTCTAACCTCTTTTTATTTTTATTTTAGTTGTGAAATCGATTCTCTAAGAATTGATAGTGTTATTTTAAATTTAGTGTTGGTCAAGCTAAGTTAAATACATGAGCATATTTGATATAAAAGTAATATCATATATAAAAAAGTTTAGCATTGACCAAATCAATACAAAATACTTATATTAGATTATAAAAAATATAAAATTATTTATTTTATTAAAAAAATAAGTTTAAAAACATAAGTACTTTTTCATTCATATATATACTTTGTTAATAAAAGTGACGTATTTTTTTATAAAAAAAACATAGGTCAGAATTTTTTTCGTTTATTTATTTAGTTGGGTTTTTTTTATTTTTTAAAATATTTTTCTAAATTTTTGTTACCTTTGTTTTTTAAAAAAAATATGTTTGTTTTTTTATTTTTTTGCTACAACTTTTTTTAAAGAAAATTTAGTGTTTTTTTGTTTTAACTTATTCAAATTTTTTTAGTTTACTAATATATATATATATATATATATATATATATATATATATATATATATATTAATTTAAAAGAATATAATTTATGTACACTTGTGTAAAAACTTGAATATAAAATACATGTTTAAAATGATTAATAGATCAAGTTAAACTTTTAAATAGATTAAATTAAAGTTAAAAATAAAATCTATAACTGATTATAGATCAAACTCATTAGTTACATTTTTTACCTACTTATTAACATATTTTATTTTTTTTATCATATCATAAATTTTTTAAAAGTTATATTTTTTATAATTATTTTTTTCTCTCCCCAGATGTTTGATAATAACATTGCAAATTCTCATCAAATATTTTTCCTATGAAATAATATCACTTACGATATTTATACATATCAAATATTTTGAATTACTGAAAAGAAAGTAACATTGAATAAAATTTTAAAACTCACTTTTTAAATTAGAAAAAAATTAAGTTAATGATAAAAGTTCATTTTATTTGATTTTCAAAATTTAATTTAATAAAAACATTTAACCTATTAAAAATAAGTTGAAAAAATATAAATGATAATAAAAATAAAAAGAGCATGTAGCAAACAATCAAAAGAAGATTAAAAATATAGAAACAAATTCAATTGAAGTAAAATATTTAAATTTGAATCAATACAACAACATTTTACAAACACAAATAATATGACATGCATTCAATGTTATTGGCTTGAACTTACACGGTGAAAGCAAGTTTTTTTTGTATGACCTACAATGTGACACACGGAACATTGATTTAGTTGATTTGGTTCTCAAATATCCATTTTGGTGTGATATGAGTAGAGATAAGACGACCCTTAATACTTATTTTATGTTCTTTTCTAGGTCAGGAGAGATCATTGGCTCATGACACAGTGACCAATAAGCTTCGTTGCACAATTCTCCAACCAATCATTTGTATATGTTGGAGACACTTTCTAACATATACACAGGATGTATGTAGTTTTTGTACTAATGATGAGCATGCTTACAAGCAGCAGCAACATGAGAACAAGACATGTACAACTTATGAAATTTGTCATAGTCTCACCACCTTTCATCCGGCCTGACTGTGAAATCTCCAACAGACTAACCTCTCTCAAGTTTTTTCTCTCTTGGACCT
This sequence comes from Glycine soja, assembly GCF_004193775.1. Taxonomy (NCBI): domain Eukaryota; kingdom Viridiplantae; phylum Streptophyta; class Magnoliopsida; order Fabales; family Fabaceae; genus Glycine; species Glycine soja. Next base: position 47,776,181 of record NC_041009.1, on the reverse strand, counting down.
AGAACTATGTGTCACATTGATCGAACTTAAGAACATTATGAGTGTTTATCTTTCTAAGTGCGTATTTGATGACCTTGTTTAGTAATTTTGTATAAACTTTGCTAAATGCAAGTATTGTTGTGATTTCTCTCCTTCTTTTGTTGAACAATGCATTACACCATACATGTGTGGATTTTACTAGCGCACCTATTGACAGATTTCTTGAGTACGAAATTAATTGACTTAGCAAGATTAGTGGTCATGTGTCCCCATTGTCGGTCACTATCCCAAGCGATAATCTATTTTTCTCGCGGAATCTTGCTAAGCAATTAATTGTTTAATCTGCTTCCCCCCTCAACATGTTGTAGATGTTGTAGAAATAATTGAACGTATGCTCTGTCTTTGCATATGTTGAGTAGCTATAAACATATAATTTCATTATTGTGAATAATACAAAATGAAGTAATATTTAATATGAAGAGAAAAAAGTTTGACACTCACCCATATTGATAATTAATTTTTTGAGGGGGTTGTTCTTGTACCTCCTCGTATAATTTTGTGCAAAATAAATAAATAAAATAAACAAAATAAAAAAACTCAAATAAATTAAAATAAAAACCAAACAAAAATAGATAATTTTTAAATAATAATTAAAAAAACTCAAATTAATAAACGAGAAAGAAAAACACATTATGATCTACATTTTAAAAAAATGCCTTACGACATCGTTAGGAACCGATGTAGTAAGATTGTTATGAAAAAAATAAAACATGTTAAGAAATCGATTCTCTAGGAACCGGTTTCTTAATGCCAAAATCAAAAAATAAAAATAAAAGAAAGGTAAGAAATCAATTTGGGGAGAATCGATTTCTTACATATGAACAATGATTTGTAACATGGATTTAAATAATAATTGGCTTTAATCATTTGGGTAAATAATAATTTTTTTGTATTGTTTATGTCAAAAATTCACAAAAATGAAGAGATGTTATAATTACAAAGTTTACAATGAAATACAATTATATAGTGAAAGGTCTTTGTGAATGTGGTTGAATATGTATTTAGCATTAGCTTGCTTAATGCTAAATTAAAAAAGCGTTGTGAAATTGGTTTGTGGGAAATAGATTTCACAATTAAAATAAAAAAAAGAGATGAGAAATCGATTTGGGAAAACCAATTTGTGACATGGAAATAAATAATAGTTGACTTGCATCATTTGGATAAATAATAAATTTTCATTATTATTTATGTAAAAAATTCTTAATAGTCATGTAGTGATGGTGTAAACTAATTTTACATTATCAATAATTTATTTATACAATCACAAATAATTATTGATATGTCTTTTATAGTGATTATCATAAAAGTTAACAATTTTATTATATATAATAATTTGTGATCGAATGATAATATGAAATTATTTTATAATGTGCTATATATTTTTTTCAAAATTAATTGTATTTATTTTTTATTACCAAAAGTATATGAAGTAATAATAAACTAATAATTCTGTTCATTTTTATTTAATATTCTATATTAAAGAAAGGATGCAAGATTATTAAAAAAAATACTCCATTTTAGAGAAAATAATAACAAATCTCTTAATTTCCGAGCCTCGTGGGCATTGTTTTCGGCCACTGAGTGAGACGTTTGAATTTTGAGCCGGTTAACGTGTAAAATCGAAAAAACAAAACAATAAAGCTTTGTAGAAAGATAATCAAAACATTAGTTAGACGTTTTCTATATTAGTTTCACATAACTTTTTATTATAAAAAAAGATTGATAATTTGATCTATGGATCCCATAAAACGATATAGGTTTTATTAATGAGACTGAGTTCAACGATTAATAATGTTTTTTTATTATTAATTAAAATTTATAGGAGTCTTATTAAATAAGATTTTTTTTAATTCAACGAGTCTTATTTCTAATTTAATAAATCCCATGTAAACGTTAGGTAATTAGAAACAGTGTTAATAAAAATATGCAACAGGATGTAGATCCATATGAGTATATGTTAGTGTTGGGCACATTACGCTAAACTGTTGTTACTTGATCATTGAAAGAATGGGATGAAGAATTGCCCCAAAAATCAACGAGGCGTACGAGTGAGGAATTGTTCAAGTGAGATGAAGAATTGTTCGGGTCATGTTAACTTACTTACCCTTTTGGACCTAGCCAAGCCAATATGCCTTATTTTTAAACCACTTCACTCTTATTAAATTCATATACTTCTCACCTCAGAAAACAAAAAATTGCCTCATGTTAATCTATTTACATGTAAGCTACTGCCTTTGTCTCCATTTTCAACTAATGATTGAAGAAACTATATTTTAATTAATTAAGCACCATATTTTTAGAGGAAGATTTTATAAAAATTCACAAATGAAAATTATCTTACATAACAAATAAGGTAGTATACACAACTTTATTTACCAATATTACAAGAAGAAAAAACTTTAGTTACCAATATTGGGAGTTTCGAGCACATGCACCTTAAAAATGTGAGATTATAAAGAAAACACGATAATAATTGTGAATTGAAAAAAAAATATTAAGTGTATGCCGTTGAATTAAAAAAAAAAAACACGAAACTTTAGTACGAAAATAGTAAAATATCTAAAAGTAAATAAATAAAAATAAATAATAATCCGCACCTCATGTACCGCGATATTTGTGCATGATATCCAAGATAACATTGCTAATAAAAAGCTTGGATGTGACAATGGCATTTAATTATGCATTTTGTCGCATTAGTATATGTATCTTATAATTGATGAAATTGAAATATATACTTAATACCAAAAAATACACATGAGTGAAGGATTCAACCAACCATGTTAGTTACATAATAATAAAAAATAAATAAATAAATATGTTAGTTGAACTGGTTAGGATCGAGACTCTTTAATGTGATTAAGAATTCAAATCTTAATTGATGCGTGAGAAAAAAAATTATTATTAAAAAAAAAAGACAATCTACCTAATCCTAAAGGAAAACAAGGTTGAATTCCTATAAATGGATTATATTTGTCATGAGATATATATAACCATTGGTCCTGATTAACAATGTGATTAATAAGAGTTTTTAATATTAAAAACGTGTAAAGAATCTTTATTCGTAAATTTAGTTTTAGAACTAAGATATATTTTTCATTCAATATAATTTAGTAAAAAAACAATGTGCACACTCATTCTCAATATGGAAACACGTTAATAAATAATTTTAATGTATGAAAAAAAAACATAGTCAATAATCAGTATGATCTTTATCTAAAAAAAATAATCAGTATGATCTAAAAGTGAGAGAAAATTAATACTAAAATTGAAATTTTAAAAAATCAAGCTAGATCTATTTCTACAAAAGTAATGTTTTTAATTTTTGTCATCTTCAAAAAAGTTTGATGCATTTTAAAGCAAGAAGTATTTGTCGTTAAATAATAAAAAAAATGGTTAAAAGTGAAAAATATGAAACTATTAAAATTTTCTAATCAATCTGTCAAAGAAAAAAAAATTCTAATAAATAGTTACCTCACTCTCACTTCATATTTTCGAAGAGTCAAATCTAACAACAAATAAAATATTGGTTATTACTTATTAGGCTTGTTCATTAGTATAACCTTTATTGGAATATTTATCTATTAATATAAACATTACGAGTGATCTAGAAAATATTTAAAGGTTGAAAAATAAATAAATAAATAAATAAATTTAAACATATATAACTAGAGTGAGGCTAATAACAACATGTAATTAGTTTGAGTTGAAATCAAATTCCTACTAAAAAATAATCAATCAAATTTATTAACAAAAATACTCTGAATGAATATTAATCTAAAAAAAAAGGTGAGGCTATTGACATTTCATATCTTTTCAGATTCCTCACATTATTCTTGTTTTATTTTAAAATTTTATCTTATTTTAGTTGCCTTTATTTAAAACTTTAAATTCCAATCTTCTGTTAATTATTTTACTATTTGTTCATATTCTATAATTAAATATTGTTTCTAAAATCTAGCTATTTTCTATCATATAACAAACAGTGAGGTTGAGTCTAATAGAATGAACTAATTCACTGCAATTTGATAAAATAAGATTCAAAATCCTATTATAAAAAGTGACCATATTTAATGTCGGTTTGTACCTGAATTTTTTTTAAGTAGTTTGTCCCTGAATTAAGATTTTCTTTTAACAAATAAAAGATATGAAAAAAAGGCACTCTCATCTTTACTCCTCTTCCTTCCCTATTTTTCTTTAATATCTTTCATTTCTTAAACACTAATAAAATAGAAAGGAACACTAGCAAGGACTTTCTTAACTCGTACGAATTAGAGAAGTTATCTGACTTTCCTTTTCTTTAGGTATATTTTCAAAACTATTATGTACGTTTGTGATCGAGAAATTTCAATGACTGCAAGTGGCCTGAAAATAATTTTTTCTCCCCATTATTTGGACATATAGATATTTGTTGTCCCCTTTATGTAATGACTACTTTAAATTTCAGGCAACCATGATACTTTTTGACATATGATCACAAATTCACAATTGATTTGCTTTTCATTAACACCATGGAAATTTGAGTGACAAATGAAGCTTATTTAGTCGCAATTGTGACCTGAGATTTAAAATTTATCTGACATACCTATGCATTATTGCTTTCGGCTCTAAATCAACACTATCAAGCTCTCACAAAGAAACGTACACATTAGTTGGATTGACCTTTTTTTTCTTTTTCAATTCATATGCTTCCCCTACATTTATTATTCTTTAAATTAACTTTAGGTCGACGTTTGTTACTAGATTTTTTATTAATTATATTATATTTTATGCAAATAAAAATATCTTTTTTTTTTCAAGTTTTGAAAAGTGAATTCTAGAAGAAAAGAGCTTCATATAACAAAAAAAAAAATTATATTTGACGTGTCATCTTTTTTAACTACTATATTTGCTTTGGTGATTGAAGTATTAATGGATATGTTTTTTATGAGTGAAGTATTATGAATATAAAATTTGTATATAGATTTTCAAGTATTAGTTTAAAAAAAAAAAATCTTATACTACTATGTATCAGATTCGTTTTTGTTTTGAAAGAAAAAAAATATATGCATGTACCTACGAGTTTTGTGTATCATGCTAAAACATGTTGTGTTTTGAGAAAATTTCAAAAGGTTTATGTCCCACATTATTTGGTTTTACTCACCTTTATGTGTTTATATATCAACATGTTTTAAGAACTTTTTAAGAAACAATTGACTTGAACTGGTGTAGGGATGAAAAACGGTACGAGTGACCTACCAACCCAAATTGATTCAAACCAATTTAAATAATTTGAGTTGGATAATTTTTATGTTTGGATCAGATTCAAATTAAACCAATCAAATTTGCTAAGTTTTGAGTTGATTCATGAGTTTTAATATTTAAACTTGTTCATCTATTAATTTGTATTAAATTAATATTATTAATATATGTAATATATAATATATATTTTTAAAAAATCAAATACTATTGACTACTAATTACATAAACTTATCGACCTGAATTGAGTAAGCATTAATGCATTTTTAACCTTCAAGATTAAAGTGACAATGATTTTATTGATTGAAGCCATTTCAGATGGGATTCTAAAAATATTTTGAATCTATCTACAAAAAGTAGGTCTTATAATGTCTCATTGATTTTGATAGAAAAAAATGTTTGGAATCTATCTTCACTATGTTTATTGAAACTCTTTATCTCGAATATGGTATGCTTAATTTCTCATCCCATAAATATATAGATAGATAGATAGGAGTTAGTGAAGTGGAGTGAGATGTGACAGCATCACAAAAAATAATTTTTGATAAAAAATCTAACAAAAAAAATATATCTAATTCATTTAATAAAAAATTTAACTTATAAAAAATATCAAGTTAAAAAAAACAAACAAAATTAGGGGGTGTTTAGTTTGGTTGTTTTTTGTTTTCATTTTAACTGAAAATAGAAAATGGTGATGGAAATATGTTTAGTTGGATTTCTGTTTTCATTTTTAGTGAAAATATTTTCCCAAACGAATTAAAAATTGGAAACAATAAAATCTTGTTTTTAGTGTTTTCAGTTGAAATCAGGAACCTCATTTTGGGTAAAATGAAAATGTGGTGACAAGGAATGTAATTTTAAGCAAGTCTAAAAATACATTTCCTTTTGAAAACGCATTTTTAGTGTGGTTCGTAGCCACGCACTCTAATCCTCTAAGCTACAGGCCCTACCCCGTCATCTCCACTGGATATCTGTTCCCCGGAGTATCCTAAAAAATGGGAACATTTCCTCTTTCCAGCCTAAGAAGATGTGAAAGCGTCTCTCTCTATAAGAACGGTACGTTCCAAGGTGTGAAGTGGGAGATAGGGGATTTCATAATTGGTTGGGGTTTTGAATAAGACGACCTTTTCATTTTTCATTCTTATTACTTTTTCAATATTAAAAAAGTAATAAGAATGAAGACCTCCTAAGCATGTGTGTAGGCTCGAAATGAAGGATGCCATCTTGCTCGTGAAGGTAATGAAATTATTCGTGAGGCTAGCAAATGAAGTCCTGAATTAGCTGCTGCTTGTGAAGTATGGAAGGAGATCAAATTTGAATTCGAAGCAATGGATACTTTGTAAGCAGAGAATTAATTGCAATTAAACTCAGTCCAAACTTTTCCTAAAAGGATTGAATCATTGAGAAAACTAACTCAAACCAACCCGTTCAAATTTGATTGGATTAAATCATGAATTTGATTAAACTCAACCCAAATCGATCCGCTTATACTCTAAACACGTGTGCATGAGATTGGATCAAGTGAGCATGATACAATGTAAATACTTTTATTAGAGATATGAAAATAAAGGGAGCATGCAAATGTTAAAAATAAGAGGAGATTAAAAAAACTATACATAAAACCATTAAAAAAATATTTAGAAACCAATAATTTCGTTATTAATATAATTTACAACGGAACATTATAATATCATTTTATATATATAGCCGACCTTATCTAATAAAAAAAAACGTTTCTTCATTATTGTTATTATTCTAATGATTAAAGGAGGGGAAATACCTTTACTCCTTTCTCGTTGAAATAATATATATTTGCATTTCATTAGTTAAACATTTTTCGGAAAATTTAAAGTGGAGAAAAAAGAATTCAAATATACTTTTTAAGAATTATATTTGTCACTAAAATTTAGTGTCTCCATAATTAATGTAGAAAAATAAGTTTTGTTACTAAATTTACTCATTAATTCATTATTTTTTAATAGTTAAAATCTACCAACAAGAACAAATTTAACTAAGTACTAACCAATAATATGTGATTCTTTTAATATAATTTCTGATAGATAAAAACTCCTTAATTAGAACAGACAAACTTAATTGCTAACATGTGTTTGTTTGTTATGATCGATATAACAACGTTAACTTTAGTGTATAATAAAGTTGAACATGTTTTTTTTTTTTCTTTTGGTACAAAAAAAAAAAGTTGAATGGGGTTTTAGTTCAATTAAGATATAATTAAAAATAACTAAATACCTAAATTGATGAAAAAATAATTAACACTCAGTTTAATCCTGAAAAAATGATCACTCAAAAATTCCTCAAAATCATAAATATATAGACAACTTCCAAGTTCAAGTTCAGGCACAAGCTGTTTTTTCCCACTAATATATATAATAGAAACAGGACATATATTATTATTTAATTAGATTGGTTAACTTTTACCTACTCTTTTAGCCACTAATAAACTAACGTACAGTTAGAAATTACAATAGTGTATAGATGCTGGACTAGTAGTGGTTGCTTTATATTTCAGTTGTATTTGTATATAGTAATATAAAAGTGTAAGCACCATCGTATCATATATTTGGAATTTGGTTAATGTAACAATGCTTGTAGTTGTTTACTTTTTGTTTTTAGGAACACTTGAGATAAAGCGAAAGCTTGAATGATTCTAAGGGTTAAATTAAAATTCAGTTATAGTTGATTAAACTAAATAAACGAATACAAAGTACACGTATGTGTCGAATGAGTGAGGGGGAGTTGTAGTTCAATACTGATTTAATAAGCCTCAAAATAATGCACATGCAAATGTTGGAGATTTGCATTTCATCAAACCATTTTTTTAACTTACACTTTACTGTTTAATTATGTGTCTATAAATATTAAAAAAAAAACCGAAGTAGAAGAGCAGTTTAATAATAAAAAAGAGTTAGCTAGAACAACTACCTTAATGATCATTGGATTAGGTTAATTTGTCCAGTTTTGTGGACATCACTAACCACGCAAAGGAAAAATGCTTGTAATTATTAATTAAATTGAAACTGGAGTTGCATGCAATGCATAAATAATAATGCATTGTTCATGCCATTTCGACTCAGTTACGTATTGGCATTGGGCGGTGCAACGTCCTCGTCATACTTATCTCTAGAATATGTCGAATCATCTTATCCTGTGGACTCTGGTCCTGGCCCTTAAATTTCCAGCATTTTGTCCCACCAATGCCCAATACCCCATATGTGCTCATTTTTTAAAAATATTGCCACCTATCAATATACTAATTTAAGTGGTTTAGTAGAGAAAACAATTACTAAATGCACTTGTGATTTTATAAATTAAATAATTTAAGATATTTCTTTTGCTTTTCTACATTTTTCATAAGAATTTTAGCTATTATACATTTTACTGTTCAAATCTTCAACCTTTCATGTTAGTTAGTAGTATTTTTATTTTTTTATAATAAAAGCAAATGCAAAATCCCTTGTACAGATTGTACTGAAAATAATAAATAATTTGTCATCCATATATATTAGAATGAAGGATTTTTTTTTTTATAAATAAAATACTAGTGGAGAAAGACCCTCTTTTAAAGATAAAAGACATACGGCTGGAGAAAGAGTTGATAAAAAATATCTTTAATCCGGCATGTGATCAATTTTAATGCGTGTATTAAATGCTATAATATAATGAAAAAAAATAGTAAAACACATGTATAATTGGTATACTTTTTTTTTTATCTGTAACAATTGTTAGACCTTTTAGTAACTGGTATAACTCTAATAAATTATTATATCATTGATAACTTTATAAAAACTGTCAATTTTATTGATCTAATTATTCAATTATAACTTTATATATATATTACTAAAATTCACAATAAAAAGTAATTAAATGATTTATGTTTTAAAATATATGATGTAAGTAAAATAATTTTTTAATATATTGGAGAGTTTTAAAATAAATTTATTCAATCAGAAGTTATTGAATAAAATGATAATTAATGAGAGTTTAGTTTGTAGGATTTAATATATATATATATATAAATTAGCAAATCTCTTTCGAACGTGTTGATGATCATCATTTTATCAATATGATTTTTCTATTTTACCATGATGTAACACGAAGTAGGGATGTTAATTTTTTTTAGTAACATGCATGCTTGGTGTTTGGTGCTGCCAAAATATATAAATTAATAAATAAGTACTGAACAAATTAATTAGGTATAGTATACCCAAAACAAAAGTAGGCATATTTCACCAAAAAGTGATCAAAACAAGTAACAAAGTAGCTGTCCTAATTAGGGCTTCGTATATGAATGATGACGAGATATACCTACTTACACTCCTGCGGCCATGGGCGATTCGCGCGTCAAAATCCCATTCAAATGAAGTATATTACTTCTTTATTTATTTTTTCATATTTCATTTATATTAGAAATAATTTTCTCATGTATATTAATATTATTTCTATAATTTCATATAATGACTTTTATCTCTTATTTGTTACTTCTATATTTTATATATTATTTTTCCTTTTTAATAAAAATATAATTAAAAAACAAAAGTAGTATCAAATTGTTGAAATTTGACTTTGGCTTTAGCAAGCATCTCCACCTCTCCAGTCTTGTTGTTGTTGAGGTCAATTATAGACAACCTTGAACAAATCCTATTTGAATGGAACTTGAACTCAATCATGTGCTTCTTCACCTGCCTTGCCATCTTCATAGTTTCTTGGTTTAATTAATCCTTCATATTCAAGATCAGCATTACTTGTAGCTATAACAACTTCCATTTCTTTTTCTTCCAACAATCATTGCATAATCTCAACTTCCTTGTCTAGCTCCTTTGCCCTAGCAACAACCATAACATTTTTTTTTTTTGTCAAACTATATTTTTAAATTCTTATCTATTTAAACAGATGATGACTTTAGATAGATTAGTTCACGAGAAATAAAAAAATTACTAAAAAAAATCATGTTTTATCATGCTCCTTAATAATATGATAAATTAATGGACTATCTATATCATTTAATTTTGATACTTGATAGTGAAAACTAAAACCAAAAATATAAAATATTTAAAGGACTAAAACAAAAAATATCTTATTTTATACGGACCAATTTTTTTTTAAACCTTTACATATATTAGAATAAGTAAAATTACACTGTCTATTATTTTTTATGCTTTCTTATAATTTTTTACAATAAATATTTTGTTCCATTGCATTTTGCATATCATCCTTTACATATATTATGATTCCATTACATATCATCCTTTAAAATAATTTCATTGGCTTTTATGATAATTTTTTGAAGTCTTTCACAAATATTTTTAATTACACCGAAGAAAATAGAGAAATCTGACATGTATCTTTAATCTCTAGCATTATTAAATTATTACGACGATCCAATAAGGTAAACTCAAGTGGCGGTGTGTTGTGGCTGTTGGTTGGTTTGTTGAGTATCAGAATCGGAGCGAAAATGGGGCGGGGTTGGTGGTGGAAAGTGGCGGTGTTGGCGGTGGTAGTGGCGGTGGTTTGGAGAGGGTGGCAGGTGGGTGGATTGGAGAAGGAGGCAGCGTTCAATTTTGTCAGAGAATGGTCGGAGAAGTTAGGGATTTGGGCGATCCCTCTCTACGTGTCGCTCCACACCGTCTCCATCGCTCTGTGTTTACCCTCTGCGATCTTCTTCGAAACCGCCGCTCCTCTCCTCTTCGGTTTCTTACCTTCCGTCTTCTGCGTCTTCTCCGCCAAAATCCTCGCAGCGTCACTCTCCTTCTCCATCGGCAGGTTTACCCTCTCTTCTTCACTCACTGCCTCTATTACTTGCGCGCTTTCACTTTAGGGTATGCCTGCAGCTTGTTAATTGTCAATTCCTCATAAAGGAGCGATTAATTGATAGTTGATTTTTGCGTAGGAGCACTAGGTTTGCATGATCCAGCTAAAATTCATAAATTTCACTTATTTTTTGTTGTGGTATCTTTGTTGAAATTGAAATTGAAGCTCAATTCTCTTTTTGAGGGTTTTAATCAGTTACCTAAATTTTCATTTTATGGAAACAAATCGGTTGGTCAGAACAATTTAGAGATGGCAGCATGCTTGATTTGTCCAGTGATCAGAGGGAATTAGGATTTCTCCTCTGTTGTTAGGCGTTAGTTCTCCTCAAGATTTTAAATTGCCGTTGTGATTGCGGTTTTGTTGAGTTTCTTGATATTATAGGAAATTATGGATAAATGCGTTCATAATTTCATTGCAAACATCCAGAAACCCTGCTGTTGTGCCTGAAATCGTAGCCGTGGACCGTTTTTCAGATCCTTGGTCCTCCTCCATCTTGTTTATTAAGATAGCTCAGAGGAACTTAATTGGAATTTTAATTTCCTTTTGTCTGTGGAAAAGGAGTGCTACGAACTTTAGGAATGTTGTCTATTTGGTGTTTTCTTGTTCATGTTAGGCTTTATGCCTTTTCGTGGGTATCCCTTGTACAAATATTCTAAGCCATTGGAGGCTGTTTTTGTGCTGACTTGTGTTTTGTTTTTATCTTTTTGTTTGCTTTGCAGAGGTTATATTCCTCTCTTTGATCTTTTTGATTATTTTTAGCTTTGCATTTTAATTTTTTAATAAACTTTTCCTCTTTTATAAATGAGTCAAACTAATTAGAGAAATGATAACTAGATACTTTCTAACTCACCCTTTTCAATACACTTTTTATTATTGATTGAAATTATCAGGAAATCACAAAATTTTGTGGGTCCTACTTCATATTTTTATGAACCTCATTCAAGATTTTGTAATTTTCAATAAATTTTAATGAATAGTAGAGGATATGCTATGAAGAGGATGTTGGTACTTGGTAGCACTCCTCAAATAATTGGACATTTGTTAACTTTGTTCACTCATGTTAAGGAATAGCAACTAGTACTTTTTTTTTCTTCCATGGATTTTGTAAATATATATTTTAATTTCAGAATACAAATTTTGAATTGGGCCCGTGTTAGAAATTTGATTTGTTAGTAGGAGGTCGTATTTCCAAATGCCGGTGCTGTCATTGTACCAAAACAATTGTGATTTTTCTTGAAACCGTGAGTTTTTGTTTACTTAGCTTGTGTCCTCAGGCACAGTTAGGTGGACCTAATTTTTTTCAATGGGAATAGTAAGAATAATAGATCGTCTGATTCAAGTTGGTCTTAAAACGTGTTGAGTTTGTATTTATAACTTTATCAGAATAGAAATTCAAGAAAACCATTGCCATTTTAGTTTTTGTCTCTTTGACTTTACTACTGATTGCCGAAAAGAGCTGCTAGCCTGCTAGTGTATATACAGCAATAAATGCTAATTCATATAGGATTGGTGAATTGAGGCATTTGTGCGAACACCATTCTAGTTTAACTTATCTAGTAACGAAAAACAAGGATGTACTTGTGTTAATGACGAGAAATTATTATATGGTGTAGGACCATTGTGGTTTTAATCAATTTTTAGGTGACACGTAATTGAGTAATATTTTAGCTGGTCGTTGTAAATTGAAAATCTCAATTATATGTTGTGTAAAGATTATTCTGGACCATGGCCACTTACCGGTTTGGAACCATATCTAATATTTTCTTGTTAATGAGGTATTGCCTATTTGATTAGACGTGCAATGCCTACATGTAATTTCTTGGGTGTTTCTGTTTGCTTATCTGTGCTGAATTTTGGGTTCTTTCAGGCTGGTATTCAGGAGTTCAAGCTCAGCAATGGAGTGGGCCCAAAGAAACAGATACTTTCATTTAATCTCTAGAGGAGTTGAGCGAGATGGTTGGAAATTTGTTCTTCTTGCCCGCTTCTCGCCTGTGCCCTCTTATGTTATTAACTATACCTTAGCGGCTACTGATGTTAGGTTCCTTTTGGATTTTTTTCTTCCTACTGCTATTGGATGTCTCCCCATGATCTTGCAAAATACATCTATTGGAAGCCTTGCTGGTGCTGCTGTTGCTTCAGCCTCTGGCTCTAAGAAATCTCAAATTTGGTCCTACTTTTTTCCTGTAGTTGGTATTTTGTCTAGTGTAGTTATTTCTTTGAGAATTAAAAAGTATTCAACCCAAGTTTCAGTATCTGAAATCCCCCCCAAGCAAAACTAACACTGATGATTCGTGACACAGCTTATCTGGTAGTGAAGAGACGGGGTACCTTCGAAAAGGTCAAGAGTAATTTTTTGTTGAGTTAGTATGATTAACATTATACCCATGTTCCTATAAATGTTTGTTGTTACTTGATCATCGTTTAGTCTGGTAGTTGTACTTCAGTTGAGTTATTTAAACTTTGGTTGGAATTTTTTTGTTCAATTATATTTGAAACCTTTCTCTAGATAAAATAGTGGAACGTGCGCAATAATTCTTGGCAAAATTGCTCACGAACTGAGCTGGGGTGTTAGGTAAGTAAGAGTGGGTGGGTGGTGGTCCTACATGAACCTTTTTCCGTACTAAAAACTCAGGCCAAAGATCCAGCGGTACAATTACGCAGGTTTGTCATTTGTGAATGGGATATGAGTAGGAGGAATGTGTTGTGATATTATTATCTATACGTGTTTAGCATTATAAAATGTTTAAGTTCTATTAAAAAACAGTGTCACATACATGGGTCTGGTCTGGGTGGTGAATACAATACAAGACTATGATGATACATGAGTTGTTAAGCAGTCAGTGCTGTATTAATTAATTAACGTGAATTTGGATAGAATGGTATTTATTCTCATAAAATTATCTTACTTACTGTCATATAAAAAGTACGAATACAGTAGTACTGTTTACAATATGGAGTGAATTGTACGCTAGCAGTAGGAGCAGGCAGGGAGGCAACGAAATAATCTTGGATATTTATTAATGATAATGATTCGTGCAGAAATGCTGTTGCATAGCGTAAATGCGCGTAACAGGTGGCTTCATTGGCATTTAAGAGGAACCACCCGTCCCATCCGTCATTATCATGTCATGGGGCTTAATGAAGCTTAAGCTTGATATGAGAAAGTGCACGCAGGACAGCTTCAAAATTCTACGATGCCGACAATAAAAAGAAGCGTATCTTATCATGCAGAAGCAGCTGCATTATTTAAGTTTTACATGCACACAAATTCTTCCCAACAAAAGTGAGATTGTGTCTGTGACATTAACATTAACATATGAATGCCAAGATTGATTGAACAAACAAGCAACTACACCTCATCGGAGGAAAGACACATCGCGCTTTCTTTGAACATAACTTGTTGCGTGTTTGGTTCCACTTCTGACACAAATTGGATTCATGTCCACAACTTACTCAGTAACTTTTCCTATATTTTTGTTGGATTTGACACAAAATTAATGAGGATAGTATATGCACGTCCAGGATACTTAGTGTATATAGGATTTGCTACAGTTAGTTGGAAAACAGTTAGTTCAGTTAGCAAGTTAGTTGCAAGGTAATTATTTTTGTATGTCTTGTATAAAAGAGGAACTCATCTCATGTAATCAATCAATTATAGATTTAATACACTTTGATTGATCCTTTTCATTATCTTAAGTTAACTCTATTCTTTTTTGTTATTTCTATCATCATGTCATCATACAGCTTTGATATAGTATCACACAGAAATTTAATTGAAGAGTTTTGTTGCGTGGCTCACCATCTCGTTTTCTATTCATCATTTTCTCTGCTTCTTGTGATTGATTTGCTTATCCTCTTCTCTTATTTACAAAGTTCATTATGAGTGCAGATTTAGATCAATCTCTGAATGTTCATAGCCCTTATTACCTTTATCCTGGTGAAAATCTTGCAACAACATTGGTTTCACAAGCATTGGATCCTACTAACTACAATTCATGGAGTAGATCGATAGTTACAACACTTAGCGCGAAGATCAAAGTGGGTTTGATGATGGTTTGATTTCCAAGCCCGCACCAACCCATGCTCTCTTCACAGTTTGCAAACAATGCAACAATATGATAGTATCGTGGTTGGTACACTGAGTAAAGTTTCAATCCGCCAAAACATATTATGGATGGACAATGTAGTGGACATTTGGAAAGACTTGAAGTCTCGATACTCTCAAGGGGATTTATTACATATCTCAAATCTTCAACAAGAATTGGCGTCAATAAAGCAAAGTGATACTACTATAATTGAATATTTCATAAAATTAAGGGTCATGTGGGATGAATTGGATAGCTATAGACCTGATCTTGTATGTACATGTGAAACTAGATGTTCTTGTGATGCTTTTGTAACTATGATACAAAGAAAGACTCAAGATCAAGTCATGCAATTTTTTAGAGGATTTAATGATAATTACACTAATTTAGATCAAACATTCTAATGATGGAGCCTTTACCTAAGATCACTAAAAGTATTCTCTTATATGGATCAACAATAGAGACGAATTATTAGTTCAAATATGATTGGAAATTTAAGCCTAGTTAATGCTGCAAGTTCGGGCTCAAACGGAAATTTTGGAGTTTCATATAGTTATTGTGGTAGAGAAGATCACACAATAGAGGACTGCTATCGAAATAATGGGTTTTCATCCAACTTTTCATCTAATACAGGAGGAAGAGGAAGTCAAGGATCTTTTGGTAGGGGCACCACAAGTGGAAGAAGAAGCAAGGTATGCACACACTGTGACATCACTGACCATATAGTGGAGGAATGCTATAAGAAAATTGGATACCTTCCTGGCCGCAAGTTCTATAGACCCCAAGGGAATTCAATGAATAATGCAGTAGTCGATACTAGAAGTAGTGTTGATAATGGTGTTAAATCACATTTTGATTCTTTAAATTCAAGTATTTTTCAATTCAATGAAATGAAATTGACACCACAACAATATTAGACTTTACTTGCTTTGATTCAACAACAATCTAATGCAACAAATCCAAATTCTACTACTTCCTCTCACACCAATCAGATTGGTACATTTCCCTCTCGTGTTTCAGTTCACATTGTTGTAGGAAATGTAACTACTTGCATTGTAAGTAAGCATGACTCAGTTGCCTGGATTCTTGATTCCGGAGCAACTAATCATGTTGCTTTCTGCTTGAGCTTATATTCTTCATATAAACAAATTCAACCCATTATTGTTAAGTTACCAAATGGTCAATAAGTTATGGCCACTCATTCGGGGACAATTCACTTTACTGAGTCATTTTACCTTATAAATGTCCAATATTTGCCTAGTTTCAATTTCAATCTCATCTCTATTTCTAAATTGGTCACTTCTTTGAATTGTAAGCTCACTTTTTGTGCCACTTAATGTTTCATACAAGACACTATCAACTAGAAGATGATTAGTATAGTTAATGTGAATGATGGTTTGTACAAGTTTCAGATGCAGTCAATTGTTGGTCAAGACTCAAGTTCCTTAGCAAATTTTGCTCATTCTACTTTTTCTTGCAATAAGATGCCATTTGATCTTTCGCACTATAGATTGGGACATCCGTCTCATGATAGGATTCTTGTAATGAAAGCAAATTACCCAGATTTGTCCATTAATAAATCTATTGTTTGTGATGCTTGCCATAGAGCAAAGCAAAAGAAACTTGTTTTCCCTAACAATACATCTCGTGCTTTTCTTCCCTTTGCTTTGATTTATGTTAACATTTAGGGCCCTTGTGCCATTCCCTCTATACATGGTCATAAATACTTTCTCACTATTGTTGATGATCACACTAGATATGTATGGGTTTTTCCCTTAAACTCAAAAGCCGATACATAAACACTTTTGAAAGCATTCATTAATCAGGTTGAGAGACAATTTGATACTAAAGTTAAAATTGTCAAGTCTAACAATGGTGCAAAATTTATAATACATCAGTTCTTTATTGAAACTGGCATCACTCGTCAAATCACATGTGTTGAAACCCTTCAAAAAAATGGCATTGTTGAGAGGAAACATCAGCAGCTCTTAAATGTCACACGAGCCTTGTTGTTTCAATCACATTTACTCCCTCTATTTTGGTTATATGCTCTTCTTCATGCATTATTACTCATCAATTGCCTTCCTACACCATTCCTAAATAATGTTTCCCCACATGAAAAGTTGCATAATACACCATTTGACATATCTACACTTTGTGTATTTGGTTGTTTATGTTATTCTAGTACATTAGTTGCACAGAGAAAGAACCTCACCATGATGTTGCAGAACCATTACTTTCCCATTCTCATATTTCCCCTACACCCTCCATAGTCAACCCTTGTTCCAATTCATTACTAGACATCACCATCAATTCTTCACCAAAGTCCACACCAAACTTCAAATGAAAATATTAAATTATATATATATATATATATATATATATATATATATATATATATTGCAAATATTGTTGTAAATATTACTGTTGTAAATATTGTTACTATTGGCCAATAATATGATAATTGTATAAATTTGTAATTCTAGACTTGCACACTTTAAAGTCTTGACATTCGTTTCATTAAACAAAAAAATGATTTTGTTACTTGACGTGAATTAATGGTTGCCGTATTAAATTAGTATATGATAAAATGATTGCAATTTTAGTGGGCCTGAGGTAACCGACTACTTTGCCTAGCCGTAGATACGACTTTGGTAACTAATTCGATAAAAACTAGTTTTCATTATTTGAAGATACACTATGGGAACTAGTTTTCATTTTGTTGAGTATGGTGATATAGATAGAAGGCGGCCCAAGCAAAGTGAGCGGGCTTTGGGTTTGTATGTTGAGGCCCATGGAATCGAGTTTGACCAGAGCTTGGTAGATGAATGAAGTCAGCAATTAGCTTCTTCATCATTCCCTTTCCTCGATCGAGTTTCGCTGTGTAACAAAAATGCTGCAACCCCGCGCATTCCGTCCCCACATACCGTTATCTTCCTCCACCAGCGCTCCTTCCTTCTTCTCCTCCTCCTCCCCAAACCCTAACGGCTCCGTTACTTCGCCGTCACTTCACGCCCATGGCAACACCTCGTCTTCCAGATCCCTCAAAACCCCTTCTTCCTTCGCCCACAACTACCGGATCGCCATCCCCCTGCTCCCCTCCGCCCTCTTCCTCCTGGACCTCGGTGGCACCACCGTGGTCGCCACCCTTCTCGTCGGCCTCATGATCTCCTACATCCTCGACTCCCTCAACCTCAAGCCCGCCGCCTTCTTCGCCGTCTGGTTCTCCCTCATCTTCTCCCAGCTCGCCTTCTTCCTCTCCTCCTCCTCCTCCCTCTTTGCCGCCTTCAACTCCTCCGTCGCCGTCGCTGTCCTGGCCTCCTTCCTCTGCGCTCACACCACCTTCCTCCTCGGCGTCTGGTCCTCCCTGAACTTCAAGTGGCTCCTCCTCGAAAACCCTTCCATCGCCGTCACCCTGGAGCGCCTCCTCTTCGCCTGCCTCCCCATCTCCGCCTCCGCCCTCTTCGCCTGGGCCTCCATCGCCGCCCTCGGCATGAACAACGCCGCCTACTACCTCGCCGGCTTCAACTGTTGCTTCTACTGGCTCTTCTCTGTCCCTCGTGTTTCCTCCTTCAAGGCCAAACACGAAGCACGCTACCACGGCGGCGAGGCCCCCCGTGACAGCTTCATATTGGGCCCACTCGAGAGCTGCGTCCACACTCTTAACCTTGTCTTGGTCCCTCTCTTGTTCCACGTCGCTTCTCATTACTCCCTCGTTCTCTCTTCCGCTGCTTCCTTCTGCGACCTGCTTCTCCTCTTCTTCATCCCTTTCCTCTTTCAGCTTTATGCTTCCACCCGAGGGGCGCTCTGGTGGGTCACCAGCAACCCCGACCAGCTCCACAGCATCCGCGTCGTTAATGGCGCCATTGCCTTGGTGTTTGTCGTCGTTGCATTGGAGGTCAGGGTCGTCTTCCATTCCTTTGCTAGGTACATTCAGGTCCCTCCGCCCCTCAATTTTGTTCTTGTCACTATCACCATGCTTGGAGGGGCTTCTGCCACCGCCGCTTATGCCATGGGTATGGTTTCTGATGCCCTCAGCTCTGTTGCTTTCACTACTTCCGCTATTGTGGTCAGTGCTGCTGGAGCACTAGTTGTGGGCTTTCCCTTACTTGTAAGTGCTAATGCTTTACTTTTTATTTTATACGTGATGGTCTCTTGTGAATATTCTTGCACTGAAAATTTTATTATAGTGGGACTCACCATTAGTTACGGTAGGATCCTTGAGACTTCAGGGGATTAGCCTTTTCAGGTCTGCCTTTTGGACCAAATCATTCTTGTTAATTCTCTTAAGCTCTCTTGTCCAAACAAACCCTTCACATTGGACACAGCTTTACCCTTTTTAATTTAGTTTAGGCTGAACTTTGTGGAGCATGGTTGTTAAATGCAGACCATAGAGTTGTACGGTTGTATCTACTCCTCAAGCCTTTGCAATCCTATTCCTACACATTAACACATTTTGGTGGGATTACTTGTGAACTTACAAATAATTGTCATGTGTGTATTTCCAGAATGTTGCAAGCTTCTGCTGAAATGTGGTTGTTGGAGACTGGGCAGATGCAAAATAATCCTGTTCTGGCCTAAAATTTACCCAACCACTCAGTTAAATGACAACGTCTATCATTCACCCACCCAAAACTGAACCTGCTTTGAACATTCTCCATTCAAACCCTAGTGTTAATGTAGGGTTTTGTGACCTCATCTGTGCTTTGGCTGGGCTACATGACTTAATTTGTGCCACCTTGGTGCTTGTGTGACTGATCTGAGCTGTTTCTGGTGGGGTTTACAACGTTCCCTGTTTCTGGATTGTGTGTGATTCTCTTGGCTTTTGTTCTCTGTTCTGGACTGGTTTGAGCTGTATGAGATCTCGTTAGGCATTTTTCTTTCATTCAGGTTTTTGGTGTTGCTTCTGCTTGCTGTGTGTTGGGAAAATATAGTACAGTGTATCGAGGAAGCATAGGGAATAAGAAATTATCTCATGTTGTCAGTAACCAATCTTATTTATCAAGATAAACCATGAAAACTTTATTAAAGTTACCTATTGTCTTTGGAAAAGGAATCCCAGGAACATTAGGATCATTTTCTATTTGGCGTTTTCTTTTCTTTTTCTTTATTCTCATTTTACGCCTTTGGCCTTTTTCCAGGGCATCACTTGGACAGATATTTGAATTTTGAAGGTATTGGGGAGTGTTTTTGTGCTAACTTTGAGTGTGTTTTTATTTTTTGTTTACAGAGGTTATATTCTCCTCTTTTGTTTTTCTGATTATTTTTCACTTTGCATCAATATCATTTGATTGCCAACATGTTTTGTAAAACTTTATAGCTTCAATAGAATAGAAATTCGAGCAAACTATTGCCATTTTTAGTTATTGCTTCTTTGACTTTACTACTGACCACTGATAGTGCTGCTAGTATATATGATAATAGATGGTAATTAGGGTAAGTGAATGAGACAGTTGTGTGTATACTCTTCTAGTTTAACATGTCTTGTAAATTAGAAAGCCTTTGAATAAAGTTAGAGTTGTTCAAAATCATTATACAGATCTGAGACAGCACCCAAACAGTCCCTATTCCAATCCCACAATCGCCTAATATTGCTTGTAAATTTCTTACTCCTATCTGTCTGTTCTTTACTGTAAAAAAATTGTTATCCTGACCCATTAAATCCTAACCCTTCAACTGTTTTTTTGTCAATGTCTCCTTTAATGACATATAGTCTTGCTCAATGTCCAAGATTACTGCTGTATTTTTCCATTTATCCATCTATGTTGCAATCTATTCGACTGAGCAGAATAAAAAGTTTATGGGTAGTGGGATCCATCTAAACACCCCAAGGGTTTGGTGTATCTTTCTACCTTGAAAGTTGCTATAATTTGTCAAAATTGCATTTAAAATGGTTTACTGCACGTATTATTTTCTAATGTTATCTATCTAGATTACTTCTTATACCCTGTTTAGGTTTTTCATGGGCTGTTTACTTTTGTTTGTGTCACTGATTATTATTGGCTGTTCATGTTATTTGTTTTAAACTCTTAATTATTACTTTTATGTCATTATTTTAAATTAGTATATTATTCATAGAGTTTGGGTTTATGTTCAGGTTCTAACTCAACCCCACAAAACCAGCTTGCATGGTGAGGACTGCCCAATCCTTATAAGGACCACATTGGCTATATCTCTAGTCAATGTGAGATCTTAACACACCTGTCTAGCACTGCACATCTGTAGCATAGACAAATGCGGGTAGCCCAATAACAACACCCTCTTACACCTAGGAATTTACATTCAGAGCGTAAACAAATATAGTTGACTCAATAACAGATCTAGGATATACTTTAATATCATTATAGAATTTGGGTCTTGGATCTAACCCAACCCCATCAAATCGACTTGTAAGGTGAAGACTTCCTAAGCCTTATAGGACTACATTGGCCATATCTCTAGTTGATCATGTGAGATATCAACAATGATAATATTGATAATTTATAATTTTGTATAGTAATTATAAACTAGTAAGTTTAATATTAATGCAAACTTCAGTTTTATTTATTTGATATTATCTGTATTAAACTTAAAATAATGAATCTTATTTGCTTTAATTTTTGAAACTTTTTAATTGTATCTGTCGTCTTTTGTATAATGGTCACTCTATGTTCCACTATACTGTTAGTGTTTTTTTAGGACGGCTGCTGACCCACAATTAACTACCCTTGTCATCATATTAAATGTGGTAACTGGAAAAATACCGTTTATTGTGCTAAAATTCATATTGCTTCATGAAAACAACTGGGTGGTTATCTGCACGACATTCTTAAAAATTCAATTCTTGGTGTGCCGACATCTTTGGTGGATTATGATAATATTGCTTATGTTTGTGGTTAAATATTTTAATTTCATTAACCCTTTTAGAATTTCTCTATTACTGAGATATTTTCAACCTTTGATTTGCAGTTCCTCCCTCTGCCTGCAGTTGCTGGCTTTTATTTGGCTCGTTTTTTTGAAAAGAAGAGTCTAACATCGTACTTTGCTTTTGTTATTCTTGGAAGTTTGATGGTTACATGGTTTGTTCTGCACAACTTCTGGGATTTAAATATCTGGATGGCAGGCATGTCCCTTAAATCTTTTTGTAAACTCATAATAGCAAATTCTGTCCTAGCTATGGCTATTCCTGGTTTAGCTCTTTTACCATCAAAGCTGACCTTTTTATCTGAGGCTGGTTTGATAAGCCATGCATTGCTCTTATGCTACATTGAGAACCGATTTTTCAATTACTCCAGCATTTACTATTATGGATTTGAGGACGAGGTGATGTATCCTAGCTATATGGTTGTGATGACAACTTTATTGGGTTTGGCTTTGGTGAGAAGTCTATCCGTGGATCATCGAATTGGAGGAAAAGCAGTTTGGATTTTGACTTGCCTCTTTTCTTCAAAGCTGGCCATGTTGTTTATTTCATCAAAGTCCGTTGTGTGGGTTTCAGCAGTTCTCTTGTTGGCTGTTTCTCCTCCATTGCTTCTTTACAGGTAATTGTGACAATCTTTGGAATTTGCCAGTTTGAAGGGGTCCTACTTAACCTATATTTCACCTCTAGACTTTATTGTCAACCTTATTATAATTCTTGTTGGATTTTGTAGGGATAGATCAAAAACTACTGCTAGGATGAAACCATGGCAAGGTTATGTTCATGCCTGTGTGGTTGCCTTGTCTGTATGGTTTTGCCGTGAAACAATTTTTGAAGCCCTCCAGTGGTGGAATGGAAGGTCTCCTTCAGATGGTTTACTTTTGGGCTTCTGCATACTGTTGACTGGATTGGCTTGTGTTCCAATTGTTGCTATTCATTTCTCTCATGTTTTGGTATGCATATATATCTAATCCTGTGTTTTTCATTGTTTATTTTGGGAGTGGGGATCATACAATATCGATTGCAAATTTTTGGTGGTCACTTGATTCATAACCAATTAGATATTATTTATGGTCAAAGTAATCAATCATATCTTCCTATTTAATCTGTTGTTAAAGATTGATCATAAACCTTTTTTTTTTCTCTCTCTGCAGTCTGCCAAAAGATGTCTAGTGCTGGTAGTGGCAACTGGTCTACTTTTTATTTTAATGCAGCCACCTCTTCCTGTGTCATTGACTTACCAATCAAACCTAATCAAGACTGCTCGTCACTCTGCTGATGATATCTCAATTTATGGCTATATAGCTGGCAAGCCTACCTGGCCTTCTTGGCTTCTTATTATTGCAATTTTGCTGACTCTAGCTTCCATTACATCTATTATACCCATTAAATACATTGTTGAATTACGGACATTTTACTCCATTGCTATGGGGGTTGCCCTTGGTATCTACATTGCTGCTGAATACTTTCTCTGGGCTGGCATTCTGCATGTTCTCATTGTTGTCACTATGGTTTGTGCCTCTGTTTTTGTTGTCTTCACTCATCTACCCTCTGCTACAAGCACAAAGCTTTTGCCCTGGGTATTTGCTCTACTTGTGGCTCTCTTTCCCGTTACTTATCTTTTGGAGGGCCAGCTGAGAATTAAAAATATTCTTGAAGATAGCGAGATAGGAAATTTGGGTGAGGAGGAGAAGAAGCTTACAACATTGCTGGCAATAGAGGGTGCCCGGACATCCCTTCTTGGTTTGTATGCAGCAATCTTCATGCTTATAGCCTTGGAGATAAAGTATAAACTTGCTTCAATTTTGCGGGAGAAGGTTATTGATTCAGGTGGAATTAGACAAAATCATTCCGGTCAAAGTGCATCTGCTAGTTTCCTGCCAAGGATGAGGTTTATGCAGCATCGTCGGACTACTACAGCACCCTCCTTTACAATTAAGAGGATGGCTGCTGATGGAGCCTGGATGCCTGCTGTTGGCAATGTTGCCACAGTATTGTGCTTTGCCATATGTCTAGTCCTGAATGTTAACCTTACTGGTGGCTCAAACCGCTCTATATTTTTCCTGGCTCCTATTCTGCTGCTGCTTAATCAAGATTCGGATTTTGTTACTGGTTTTGGGGACAAACATAGATATTTTCCTGTTACTGTTGTCATCTCGGCCTACTTCGTTATAACTGCCCTCTACAGAACATGGGAAGATGTTTGGCAAGGAAATAGTGGATGGGGTCTTCAAATCGGTGGGCCAGACTGGATTTATGTGGTGAAGAATTTGGCCCTCCTCATTCTTACCTTCCCCAGTCATATACTTTTCAACAGGTACGTGTGGAGCCATACGAAGCAGAGTGACTCATCCCCGTGGATAACTTTGCCTCTTAATCTGCTTCCTATTGCTTGTACAGATGTACTCAAGATTAAGATCTTGGGTATATTAGGAGTTATATATTCCCTGGCCCAGTATCTAATTACTAGGCAACAATATATCTCTGGTTTAAAGTACATCTAAACCATCATATATACTGTACGATATGTTTGTCAATTTAGGTATTCATGCACGTGCTTGTCTTCCTAAATTTGTATGAGGAATATGTGAATGCATTTTTGTTATTACCTATAACCCATTCGGATAAATTTAAATCAATCTTTCTTGATGAGTTAATGGTTTGGCTATTTATTTCTGTATAGTTTGACACTTGTGACGTGCCTGAAGCTTCTGCTTTTTATTAGATAGCCTGAAGCTTCTGTTGAAGTCAATAGAATTGATATGCAATAACTAGCAAATTACGATTTACCTGGTTCTTGCTATCGTATTTGATTTATTCATGAATAAACGTTGGCATACCAAATCATTATTGGCAAGTCTCTAATGGTTGCGGTTTACTTTGTTGAGAATTTTCTTCTCCCTGAAACTATAGCGTGAAAATGGGTTAGAAGAGGAGATGAAAGTTTTGCAGTTTGGGAAAATAGGAAAAAAAAATTGGGATGAAAACAACTGGAATTGCTGCACAGTGAACGCTGATTGTATATAAAAAACGAACGTATCTATGTTGCACATAGCTTGTGGAATTGCACAATCACATGGTTGTGCAAGGGATTATTAGCGAGCTTGAGTAGCAGGGAGCGATTCTGTGGAGCAATTTGAGGGCTTCTTCACTTGCTACCTGAATGAATGCTATGTTGATTTGTGTTTGTGTGCAGTTGGCTGTCTTGGATTCGTGACTGAGATTGAGGGGGAAGAGGATTGAGAAGGGTTAATAGTCTTGTATAAAAGTTTTTTTTTGTAATAATTAATGATTTTAAATTATTTATTAATTAACTTAATATTTCTACTAATGATAATTATTTGTCAATAACTAAAACATAAGTCTAGCACATAAGCGTTTAATTAGTCAACGTTAATGATCTATCGGTCAATAAAAATCATATGATGAATTAACTAAAATCGTGAATTTTTAAAATTTGAAAATCAAATGTCTCGATTAAATTTGAGAAGTCCAAAATTATAAATTTATAAAATTAGAAAAATCAAAATTATAATTTAGCATAAATATTTTCATGGTGTCTAGTCTTTTGTTCGAAAATCAAAATGTTAATATCCTTAGCCTTTGTTCTATAACTTAATCTGAATTATGGACTATTTTTATGGTTTCAAAGAGTTAATTATTGAATGACTCCATTTTGGAGGTATCCCACTTGTCCTATCAAATGGTTCAATCCATCATATCTTGCATTGGCAAAGTTGGATGTTTTACGTGGTGTATATTTACAATGAAACTAAGTGTATGATTGAAATAAAGTTTGGAGCGCTCAAAAGTATTTTCACTTTCAAAGTAATAAATCTTTACTTCTTGTTTTATGCATTATTGGAACACACAATTTTGTATTGAAATTCATAAACACACTTTTATAACTTTAAATCAAACATACCCCGTGTAGCTAAAGCTCTTGCAAAGTATGATTTATCCATTGACAGATAGGGTAGAAATTTTGATATTTTATCTCCTTTTCTACATAGTCCTGTAATTGCTGATGTATATGCTATGTCTTTTCTACGCGGTTTAATAAAGTTTCTTTTTGTGGGGTTTGCTAGCCTCCTGTTTGAAAAAAAAATGTTGTGATTCTGTTAAATGGGTGTTAATAAGTGTCAAACTAAAAAGAGTTTAGAAGTTATGTAAGAACGTGTCGATTTGAATACGACTTGAGTGAATAAAAAAGTTCAATTCTAATTTCTAAATCAAAATTCTTTTATTAAGGAGATAATTAATCATTATTCTAAATCTTTATATCCTCCGTTCTAATACATAATCTTGTATGATGTGTGGTTATTTCTAAAATGGCGTGCCTGTGTTAAATGGGCATTAATAAGTGTCAAATTAAAAAGGAAAATGTGCATATAAAAATCAAGCTTGAAAGATGCTAATATATACTCATCTAGTCATCTTCTCCAAATTTTGAAATATGCCCTCGAGACCAATACTTTTTAGATGTTTTGTAGGAATATAAATTACAAACGAGTAATATATATAGTGACGATAAAACTATAGAACCTGATACTCAGAATTATTTCTATGCTTTATAGATTTTTGCTAACTAAATGATTCCGTTGACATTTTGAGCTGCCACAATGCTCACAGAGTGCATTCGCCGCAGGATGATCATAGATTCAGCTCCAAATCCCTAATGGCAGATGAAGATTTGAAATGTATTCTTTCTTTATCTTCATCCCAATAAAGTTCTCCTACAAGCTAAAAATATGTGGGAGTATTATTATACATGCAACATATTAAGGGATACTACTATCTTATTATGTGGATTATTAATATTACATGAATTATCCATTCTATAAGTTATTTATTAAACTCTGTAAAAAAAAAGTTATTGATTAAACTGAAAAAGTGACATATAATTTTTATATATTGATAATCTAATGTAATAGTCTATATTTGTTTTCCTTATTTGTTAAGAAGTTATTCATTCCTTTTACTTTATATACACACACGATTGAAAAATGTCATATTTTAACAAAGAAGAATATTAATCATTAGATTGGTTATTATTAATATAGTTTTGATTTGATGAAAATTAATTTGTTATTATAAATGTCATATATATTTACTTAAATAAATTGTTGCATAGATAGTATATATCAATTTTTTTATTAATAAAAGAATATATATATATATATATATATATATATATATATATATATATATATATATATATATATATTTGAGAGTTATATGGTAAAGGAAAATATATATATCCGGCAGTCCAAATAAAATAATATATATGTTTTTTTTTTAGGGAAAATAATATATATGATATATGTTCGAGAGGTATACGTTGATAAAAACAAAAAGTTGTATTAAATTCTTCTCATCCATTCTTCTTCCACCTTTTTAGTTCTTTGGGTGGACAACAAAAAGAAGTATACTTTGGACGATCTAAGATATTCTGATAGATTACGCTGTAAATATATGGCTTTAGATCATAAGTGAATCACTCCAAGATTTTTTGATCTTATGATTCCATTTTTGCGTCCACACATCTAGAAGAAGGAGATTCTCTCTTTATTAATATGTCTTGCTCCTCACAAGATATCCTAGCTAGGACGACCACAAGAAGTATCATAAGTGGGCGATGCCTCACATATTAATTCTATGAATGAATGCATGTGTACGTGATTTGATGAGCAAACGTCCAAGGAAAGTAAGCATGGCATATAATGATGAAAACAAAAAAAAAATCTGATTGCTTATTTGGTTGGGGAACGTCCCCCACTCACACTCCAAGTTATTTCCATCCCAACAATCCATTTTTTGCTACTTGCTGAGATTCTTAAATTAAATGGATATACATCACTCATATATATTTCATCGACCAATGCATATTTCTTGGTTCCACTCATGCTATGAGAGGAACTCCACAAAGTCCATACAAACAATATAACAAGCAATTTACCCACAAAGTTGTCCATTCTATATTTTCATAATTCCGTACGATCTATGTAATACAAATTTTGCCACTTCTTGGCACTTTTAAGGTACATTGAGCATATAAAGTCTAATCTCAATCTCATAATAACATATTTCATCCATCCGTTTTTATTTATAAGATTCATGTTTAAAATGAAGTTGGTTTCTTTTTATGAAATCAAATTTATATTATTTTTTTATCAGTTATTTTTAAACTAGAATATCTCTAATTAAAAAAATAAAAAATATATTAACAAACAATTAAAGAGAGAAGAGTATTAATGATAGGATGATTTTAGAAAAAATTATAAATGTAAGACAAGTTTTTTTAAAAAAAAAGTAAGATAAATTTATTGTTATCAACTAAATTATTCATTTTTCTTAATCTTAATGAATTAGTTACTACAATGGTTAACTAGTGTCATTAAGATATTGGTTAAGGAACTAAAATAAAAAATACTTTTATTGGTATGTGCAAAATTAAGCTGTTTATAATTTTTTTATGCTCTTCTATGATTTTTACATTTTTTTTAGTTCCTTAACTAATATCTTAAGGACATTGGTTAGCAAGACCTATTAATTAATTGAGTCATTTTTTAAATTTAATCTTATTAATACAACCATGACATTAATTGCTCAAAGTTAATTTTGTAAGGTACACACAACATTGATAAAATATTTCATTTATCGGCTGACTAAACAATCATATCATGAAGGATTAATAATGATTAACATAAGTGATAACAAATTGTATTGTAAATGAAATATTTATCTTATGTATACTCACAATTTTAGACAATTGAGGAATATTAGTTATTGCTTTTGATGAAAATAATTTTGTGCTAATATCATAATGAACAAAAAGAATTATTCATGAAGGTTGGTTTCTTCTATATCACTTGTGATTTTGAATTATACCTTAAGTTTGAGTCACTTTTTTTTAGTTTTCTAAATTAAATTTTTATTCTTTAATTTTGAAAATTGCTCTTTTTAATATTCTTTTATAAAACAAAAAACATTTCAGTCACCTCAAAACCAATATGAGAATTTCTTATCTATATATTTATGGAAAGGCAGTAAAAACACATCTATTTTTTTTTTTTATTAACTTGTTTCTTTTGGCTCATTAGGAGAACAAAAGACGGGAATACGTGATTTAGTTCCCAATATAAGTCATGGGAATATGTTAAGCTTTTCCTATCACACAACTGTCGAACCCATAAACTAAAGAAACCAAGAAAGAGGAATATACTACTTTATTCAAAAGTTAAAGGATTGGTGGCCTTTAAAATCATATACGTAAGCCTTTTTCTAATCATACAAAAATAAAATGTTTTCCTATGAATATACGAAATTTAACTGTGCATTGAACTAACAAATTAACACAAATAATGAAATTAGTTGTTTTACAAAATGATCCTAACGATGGAAGAATTTCATTGATCAAATTCCAAGGTCATGAGCATTTCAATTGATAGATTTTGATAGCAAGATGCACAAGGTGAGGGAATCCAAGCTTTTTATTGTGAACTGTACGTTATCTTTTTATTCTATATGCATGTTGACAATCACCTATTTTGTCTCAGGTACCGCTGAAAATAATATAGTGAGGAACAAATTCGGTGGAGAATCTTTACGATATAAATATTTGAATATTTTTAAATGAGAAAACATTTAAAATAAGAAAGTAAGGATTTATCAATTATTAATTTAAATTAAACTAGTAAGGATAAATGTTTATTTTTCGTATAATTATAAATTTGTAATAAATAAATAAATTTAAATATAAATACATACTATAATTAAAATTTGTTAATAACAAATGTTTTAAACATATACATTATATTTGTATTCATGAATATATATATATATATATATATATATATATATAAATTAAAATAATTACTATTTTGAATTAGAGTGTTTTTAGGAACTATTGAACAAAAGTGTTTTTAGAAAATTTTCTTAATCTCCCATCTCTTTCAAGTTTCAATCTATCAACTTTATATTTATTTTTAAATTAAATTTCAATAATTTTTAAAAGAATTTTTTCGTAGTTAAAAATATCCTTATATCACAATAAAAAATATTTATTTATTACAAATTTAATTATAATATTATTTATATATTTAAAAATATTTATTTGTATTAAATTTTATATTTATATCGTATATTACACTAGTAATTTATATTGTTGTACAAGGTTATTTAAAAATATTGATACTTTATTTTAAAAATGATTGAACTTCAATTTATAAATAAAGATAAAAAGGTAGATCGAAAGAATTAAACAATTAAGAAAATCAAGTATACAAATAAAGATAAAAAGGATTAATCTGAAATGATTGAAAAATAAATTTTGCGATAATTATTAAAACAAAGTCAAAATATAATTTTGAAAGTATGAGTGTCAAAACGGGTTCTAACCTACCCTAATCCACCTAAAATGAGATGAAATGGGTTGACCAATAGAGAGTAGGTCGAAAAAATATAAGAAGAAGTGGATTGGTAGAATTGATTCAGGAAAAGATACAATGAGTCAATGACATATTATTGAGTTAGAAAATGGTGAGTATCCACACAAAAAAAGAAAAATATTTAAAATACAATTAATGTATTTTTAATATCACTTATTTTATTTTATTTTATATATATATATATATATATATATATATATTACATCTTTTTAAAATTATATTAAAATACAAATTTATTTAAATATACCTTAAAAGTTAGTGGGTTAGGATGGTTAATTTGTCCCATTGCAATTAATGTTTGGTGATTTGATTAGGAATGTTATTGATTTAATGGTTCAATCTTTTTGTAACCGTCAAGAAAATCTAGTTCGTCAAGAAAATCTAGTTCAATTCAGCATAATGTGTTAGTTATTATAATTTCTTATACTATTTTTTATTCCCAATGATTAAAAAAAAAAGTCTTGCTTGCAATCCCAATTTGAAAGGAATAAAAATTAAAAGTAAAACTAAATGCTTAATATATAAAATTGGGATATGATATTTGATTGAATCAAATGCAAAAATAAAATATGAAGATTTAGATTTATAATATAGGATTATATTACCTTTTCTTACTTTGTAAATTTTATTTATTTTAATAAAGAGAACTAATTTATTATCTTCCTCATTAGCTTTTTGATATTAGGTATTTTTATTTATGGGAAATGTTTCTTTGAAATTCAATATGTGTGTTAATTTACAACTAGAAAGAGAGAGAAAAAATAAAAAAGAGTGATAGATGTAATAAATATTTGATGGAAAAAAAGAGATAAAAACAAAAGAAAAATATCAATGGAGTGTCTAGAATGTGTCTAAGTATCACTATTCTTTATTTATATTGGAAAATATGAAAGTGTTTGGATCAGATTTTGCATTGAAAGGTGGATCAGTTCGCTCGCTCTCTCCATGTCCCAGGTTAATTAAAATATATGGAAGTTTTTTTTTTAATCTGCAAAGAAATTAGATTAAAAAGATGATATAAGGCTACCATAAACCCATATACGTACAATAGGACATATCAACCACGTGCAAGGCAAGAAAAGTTTACGGATTATTTAACCCAATGATAGGAGAAATAATCAATAACCACTCTGTCTAAAAGCCCTAGTATTAATACTGGGAGCAATAAATGCACATACTAAGTTTCCCTACCCCCACTATATGTGTAAGCTGATATATGTTGTTTCAAAGTGGACGTTATTTTTCACGCCTCCACATGCTTCCAAACACACAATTAATCAAAATTCTAGATGTCAATACCCTAGAACAAAATCTTTTAAAAGTCTTAGGACCTATATCACTCTAGATTATCGATGATTTAATTGGTAATTTTAGATAATTATTTGAATTCATATCATTTGGTGTTGCAGGATTTGTACGACAATCAATCGCGTATAAAGAGGGTGATTAATTTGTGCACTTCTTTAACCAAAATAAATTCCAGAAAGGGACTTTATTTTCTCTTCCTTATCGGGAGAAAGGAAAAAATGTTATATGTTTTGGTATATTTACGCAAACTATATCCAATTAATTCCTTATATATTGATTAATTAAGGTTCTCATACGTAGTCTCACGGTTTAATATTTATATTCACTAAAACTCACATCGGTTCTAAGAGTTTATGGGAATATACAATATTTAAACCACTTAAAAGTTAAGTCTATTAAATTAACTTATATAATTCTATGAAATAAATATGATGCCCACATTTAAAAAGGAAGTCGAATTTCCTAACCGCATATAAGACCTCAATCAAAAACTTTATTTCGAAAAGTCTTTGTAACTTTCTAATAGCATATCTTAGGTGTAATCATAGTCGAACTCAATTCACTTCTGAATTCTGATGAAACCTATAGTGACATATGAAATTTCAGAACTTCAACATATTTTTTTTAAATTATTAATGGCACAATATTTAAGAACCACTTTAAATAAATCTTAAAATTATTATCTCACAATTCTTAAAATATTTATCATTAACGTATTGCTTATATGATACGTGTGAACGATACTGTCATATCAATTACTCTAATAATAAAATCACATGCATGCGAACTAATTCTTAAGTTGAAGAGGCTTATAAACAACTCCTGTTGAAAATGCTACGAGAGATGCTCCTTTATCATTCCTAGTTCTTTCTTTCTATCCTTTTTTTTCCCTCCAAAACGTGTCACCAACATAGAGAAAATAAAGAGTAGTAATATTTAGACACTTATGATTTACAAACATTCTACTAATACCTTTCATTTTTATTTATATATCTTTCTCTCTTCCTATCTCTTTCAAGATGTATACACCTTGCAACTTTGGGTATGTAAGAATCATTTCCTGAAAACAAATTGGAGAAGATAGAAGTCAGAATATATTGATGGTAACTGACACACTAAAGCGCGTATACATATACAATATATATATATATATATATATATATATATATATATATATATATATATATATATATATATATATATATATATATATATATATATATATATATAAAGGCAAGGAGATTTTCATTAGACCCAACAAATGAGCAAATAAAAAGGCAGATACTGTACAGTATATTATATTGATCATGGCTATTACAACGAACCCTCTTGTTGTTGGACGTGTAATAGGAGATGTTCTGGAGCCATTTGCAAGTTCTATCCCTTTGAGAGTTGTTTACAACAATAACAAAGAAGTCATCAACAGTGGAGAGCTCAAACCCTCCCAAATAATCAACCCTCCACGAGTTGAGGTTGGTGGTGATGACCTCAGGACCCTCTACACTCTGGTATATATATATGTATTTATTTAATTTAATTACATTCTTCGTTTTGGTCGTTCAAAAATGAAAATGGGTTTTGCAAGGGAGGAGTTATTTTTCCACAAATGTGGTGAGCCATTAGCCGTATCATATACACACTATGGTCACTAAAAAATTCTTCTTAATTTGTTCATGAGTTATATATATCGATGGTGAATTATAGCATGCACTCTATTTTGTAGGTCATGGTGGACCCTGATGCACCCAGCCCAAGTGACCCAAATATGAGGGAATATCTGCACTGGTAAGTTCTCAATACAAGGCATACTGTCGCCCTATGCACTATTCTTTCATATTTTTATCAGAATAAATCTATGCATGCATCTATGTGTTACGAGGATGGGGGTGCATGGTTTTAAACTTTTAATAGATTAAAAATTAAATGACCAACTACTCCATGAACATAACGATAGGATGAATAAGTCAGTGCATTTGTATATGAAAACGGTAACAGTTTGACTGCGAATCTTGTCAGGGAAGTAATTAAGACTTAATTACAATAACATATCACTTTGGAATTGATGGGAGGGGTATACGTAAGTTTGCTTTGTGAGAGGCTTTTGGTTCCAAGCTATATTATTTATATTGATATATTAATATCTTGTAACCTTCTTGGTAGTTAGATGTTGAACCTTTGATATTGTATATAGGTTTAGGTACCTTTGTACCAAATAAAGATTAATATATTTTAATTTTTTGTTGATTAAAAATATAAAACAATAACATACCACTAAAATCTCTTTTAACCTATGACGTTCCAAAGATATATTGGATATAAAGCCCAAAACATGAGTAAGGTATGTGATAAGGGAGTGTGTGAAAACCTATAAAATAGCCTACAATATAAAAACGACCCAAAACCTAGAAAAGACAATAAAACAAATATACAACAGAACTACTAATGATGATCATCTACCCTTAATAGTGTTGTATACATGAAATAAACCCAATTACGTACAATTACATTGGTATCACAATAAATGAAAGAAACCAAAATGCATACGATAATACATCTTGCTACATTTTTTTGACAGATACACCTAGCTATAAAAACAAGTTTATTTGCATAACTATATACGATCAGATTAAACAAACAAAAAATAAATAAATGAAAGTTATTAAATGATTTGCACAATTAACTATACTAGCGTTATTCTATAACATCTGTACTGAAATCATCAATTGTCATGCCGATCGTAGTGAAGCAATGAAAAATATTTTTCAAAAATTTATAAAGAGAATCATCACCAAAATATATTTAGTTCGGTAAAATATTGATTAAATAACTTTATCAGAAGTTTGGAAGGCATATATATTGTTGTTAATTGATAAATGAATAGAGATTATTAGATCATATTTGGGTGATT
Source organism: Glycine soja (assembly GCF_004193775.1). NCBI lineage: Eukaryota > Viridiplantae > Streptophyta > Magnoliopsida > Fabales > Fabaceae > Glycine > Glycine soja. Next base: position 47,741,429 of record NC_041009.1, on the reverse strand, counting down.
AAAATAAAAAATAAACACACATGACATGACTTTTTTTAAAGATCATCTGACTATATATTTACTTTCATCTTAACCATTCATCTATAATTATATAATTTATATTTATAGTTCTTATATGTTTAAACTAAAAATTGTTCTTTTATTATAAGTCGTATCTGTGTGTGTATACATACAAATATAAAAAGAGATTTGTTAATATACATATACTTATTTTTTAGATGAAATACATTAACAAGTTATATCATAAGTGTATTTTAAAATAATTTTTAAATATAACTTATTATCTTACTCAAAATAAAAAACAAGTGTGCATTCATTAGTAAATCCTAGAAGCTTGCTTACATACTCTAACTAAAAAAATAAGTGTATGTAAGTTAACAAAAAATTATGTTAATTCATAATTATTTAATACTTCATTCCAATATTTTAAAATTCACATAATATATATTTTTAAGGTATATACAAATATTAATCACTTGATAGTTTTTTTTTTTTATCATTGTTCAACTTCTGGAACATTTAATACAAAAACTCTGTGATTTATAATTATAATTCAATAGTTGGACAAATAAAAATCTCATTTTATATAAATGATTAATAATGTAATAGTTGAGTGATTTTAAACCAATAATTTGATCATATATATATATATATATATATATATATATAATCATATATTTAAATGATTAATATTAATTATAAGATAAATACACATGACTTTTTTAAATAGTCATGTGGCAGATAAGTATTTTTAGTTTTGATATTTTTCATTGTTCAATTTTGGAAACATAAAAAAATAAATTAAAGGGATTATAGTTATAATTATAGTTGAACATAAAAATCACATTCTAAATAAAATTATGAATTAATAATTAAGGGATAGAGTGTAATTTGATTCATTAATTGCACACAAATATATGTTATTTGTTACTACCTCCGTCCATTCCTTTTTAATTGTTGGATTTTCAAAGAATTTTTATTCTTATTAATTTATTTTTCGCTTGCAAAGTTCAATATCACATTAATTATTATCAATTATATTCTTCTTTATCTGATAATTTTTAATTAATTTACTCATATAATTATTGTGGAGTGGAAAAAGAAATGAGTAAAAGTAGGAAACTTTACAATAATTTTATTAAAATCATCAAAATTTATTGTATTTTTTGGTTTCTGCATGACAACCTTAAAAGACAGACAAAAAAAAAAAAAAAAAACAGAACAAGTAACATGTAGTTTGAATTTTAAAAAATATTATTCTCGGGAAAGAGTACCATTTACACTTTTACAAGCAACAGATTTTAAAAAATGTAGTTTAAATTTTTTTAATGTACTCTTTCTAAAAAAGAAGTATACATTAATAATCACTACAAACATTTGCTAACGTACAAATATTTTTTTTAAGGAGTTCATTAGCTAGTTACACCTTGAAATATATTTTAAGAAAATTATACTTTTGAAAAATAAATAAGTGTACGATAGCAATATATATATATATGTATTGTTAAGACTCTAAGATAGATGCACATGATTTTTTTAAGTATTTTTGTGACAAAAAAATAATTTTGATAGTTTATGCATAATTGTATGACCTATTTATACTTGTTACGTTCTTAAAATGAAATAATATTTTCAGTATGCGTGCTATTAAATTTTCTGATGAGTGCCAGATCGAGGAAGAAAGCTTAAAAGTTTTTTTTTTTAATGAATTAGATTAAAAGTTGCACAAGCACATACTGTCTTTTGAAAACAATCAAGATATACACAACAAAAATGAGAAGCATATTTAAGGGTCTTATTATTCAAACTTTCTATCGTAGCATGCAAGTAAAAGATGGGTCATGGCTGGGGAATGGGCTTAGTTTTCTGATGTTTTGAGGAGATGGATATTAGGTCATGGCCATGGGTATTGGATATGTTGATGGGTCTTCGGTATCGGACTGTATATGATGATGGGTTTGATATGATTTCATGCAAAAATATATTTTACACTGTAGCCCATGTGTTATTCGTTTCATATTTTTTTTCATATGTAGCTTCCTTTATAATTTCTTATTATTATATATCATATTATAATAAATACTATATCATTCTATTTATTTATCTATCTATGACAACTATTATAAGAACATGTTTGAGAGCAAACAATAGCAACATTTGAATGAAAGTTAAAAATATTATATAGTTAAAATTAAAATCCAATAATAAACATCTCTTGTGAGATTATCAATGTGGTACGTAATATTTGGGATGGTAAAATGAACCTAAATCTTATGAGCTCTTACAAAAATATTGCTAAGGGAAAGGATAATTATCTATTTATTGGGGTTGAGGATGGGGGCGGATATTTACCCACAAATTTTTACAGGATGGGTGTAGATACATGTACTATAGTATCCACCCCACACATCTCATATATATATAAAATTTAAATATGTTAATGTTAGTGAAGTAAATAATTTATATCATACGTATGCTTTTATGTAAAAATAATAATTTTATTTTTCTAATTCAATTGGTATTTTAAAGTCATGGTTAATGTTTTTCAATTTAAGTGTTGATTTCATAATTGAAGTTATTGGACTAAGGATGTGTCATATTGATTTTATTTCATGTAAGAACTTTTATGTTAGGATGGTGGAATATAACTATGATTTTGATTTGTAAATTTCATGTTATCACTTTTAGGTTGAGACCAATATTATTCTTGTGCTTTTAGATATCATATTGGTTTTGGATTAACTTGTAAATCCTTAATATTATTTTGTGTAGAAGGGTGATATTAGATTTAACATACATTATATTATATTTGTTTCACTATTTAAAAATATTGAATTATTATTTAGTTTTTGTATATAAATTTATGACTTTGCTGACAGGTCTTAGAGAATATCATCGTCACATGATGTCCAAGTTTAATTAGATTTTTTGTCAAGTGATTAGAACATTAATTTTAAGAATCATTATGTTAGATGATTATCTTTTTAATATTGTTTATTTATAACTTAAAGTTTAGAGGAATCATGTTATGTTTGCTTTTTTTGATATTATATGTGAATATTTTTAATGATATGTTTGGATTATCTAAAAATGAATTTTCAATTTACTTGTAGTAATTTTTTAATTAATATATTTTTATTTATTTATTTATTAACTTCATAAATCAGTAAAATGTGGGTTGCGGGTGCGGGAATGAAAATTAAAGTTGCTACCCACATCAATATTGGACCGAGTATGAGTGGTTTTTTCCTTCAAACATGAGTACGAGAACAAATACTATAAGACCTAAGTAGACCCTATCTATTATCATCTCTCCTTACCATTGTCAAGACACACATTACATTTGAATCCTTGCAAAAGCATGAAGTAAATATGTTTTTTTAAACAAAATCATTCAATATATATATATTAAAATTATTTTCATATATTTTTAATAAATTTAGTTTAATATAAAAATAACATTTAATTTCGTTTAAATTTAAAAATAATATAACAATAATATTTTAAAGACAATAATATTTGTTAAAACTTAAAATAAAATAAGATTTATATTTGAATATTTAAAGAAAATAATTAGTGTAATTTAAATTAAAGAAAAAATAATAATAATTAAATAATCATTATAATTTAAAAGGAAATACAATTTGATTTAAAATTATAAATAATAACATTACCATAATAAGAATAATTTAAATTATAAAATAAATATTAAAAACCAATGTTATTCTTACAAGTTATATGGAGACTACTGACAAAAGAGATAATATAAAAGTAAGTTAATGAAGAAAATAGAGAGGGTAAACTTTAAAATTGAGTACTCAATATTTATATGTATATACACTAATGTGCATTGTTTTTTTTTTTTTAATAAAAAAAGGAGCACATCTACAAGTGATATCTTGAATATATGTTAAGAAAAGTGTGTGTGTGTCTAAGTGAAGAGAGATAAACAGATTTTGAGTAGAAATTAATTAAATTATAACTTATTTTTTTCTTTCTTCAATGGATGCTTAGGTTGGTAACCAATATTCCAGCGACTACAAGTGCAAGCTTTGGTACGTCCCAACTCATATTTTTTTTTTACCGGTTTTTCTATTATTTATTTCTTTGGGCCTTCTATTTATTTGACTATAGCTCTATCATTATGTGCTAGCTACTTGGTATCCCACACACTTATATTTTAAATTAAATAATCCAGACCTCCTTACTAATTAACCATTAATTTATTTTAGAGCATTCATTCCAGAATGAGACGAAAGAATGGCCAATACTGTTATAATTGTCATTCAATTAATAAAAGAATTGCCATCAATTGATGATATTTATTAAGTTTATGATACACAGGACAAGAGGTTGTGAGCTATGAAAGTCCACGACCAACATCAGGGATTCATCGTTTCATATTTGTGTTGTTTCGTCAACCGAGAAGAATGTCTATACCTGCTCCAGGATGGCGCCAAAATTTCATCACTAGAGATTTTGCAGAGTATTATAATCTTGGCTTACCAGTTGCTGCTGTGTATTTCAATTGTCAACGACAAGGTGGTTCTGGGGGAAGGAGGCTAATGTTATAAATTATATATTCGATAGAAAGAAAATAATGGAAAGTGTTAGTTAATTATTACTAATTATTATTGCCCGAGCTAGCTAGGTGTAAGTCTAACACCTGTAGTACATAAATCGGATCCTCTAGCACTTTTCTGATCATGATTTTATATATGTTGATGACTGCATGTAAAATTATTGGAAGCCTTTTAAGCTTCCAACTTGGTATCCAAATATGATAAGTGTTTTAGTTGCCAAGAATGAAAATGTAGTTCATTTTATTACTGCAATTGCATGTGTTTGCGTTTATATACTTGGCACTTACGATTGAATTGAGTTGGATTATATTTCAACCACGTACTTTGAATTGAAAGTGCTTTGAATTCACCTATTTTGTCAACCTTAATTAATTTAAATTAAGCACGTGCACTGGGAAGATAATATATTACTGTCCTTATCATGGACAATGGAAGTTATCAATATCAATAACGATCAAGCAGGAATATAATACTATGAATATTTCAAAATCTGCTTCTCAAGTCTAAATCTCCTTTGCAGGTGAGGATATTCCCTAGCCTACTTTAATTTCTTTCTTCATAGCATCTTTGCGAGACCACATAATGTGTGGATGAACCATCATATTCCGATTCCTCAGTTTCTAGAGATAGATATATAGAGGACCAAAGGTCCACAATACTAAAGTTTCATGTAATATATTCAGCTAAACTTTTCTTTTTTTAAAAAAGAAACATTAGAACAAACACATTCTCTACAAAATTCTTAAAAGAAAATAAAGCAACATATTTTTTAAAAAAATGAAAAAAATATTTTTTCTTTTCTTTGTGTGTGTGTAAAAAAAGAGGATTTTAGTTGAAGGATTTTCTTTTTTAGTCCATCCTTTTCTCTTTCAGCTCTCTATCCTCTCTCTTCTTACTCCTCTCTCTCACCCCTTTCTCCTCGCTTACTCTAGGCTTATATTTTTCAAGTTAAAAATAAATAAAAACGGTTAAACAAGTTGTTTTTTTTTTAACAATTTTTCTTTTAAAGTTGTTGTTTTAAGGTTCAAATTTACAATAGCTTTTAAATAAAAAAGATTGAGTAAATATAATTTTATTGTCTGCTTGATTTCCATTTTAAAAAACTATTTTTAGTTTTTAAAATTTAAAAACAGAAAAACTTATTTGATAAGCGAAAACAAATTTGTCTTGCTCTGTTTGTGCATTTTTGGATCTCAGACGGTTTTGCTGCAACACAAAATAGGAGATAACTTCAAGAAGTAAGAAAGAAGATATTTTCTAAAAATAAACGTTCAACACAATTGGAGGTTGATACTGACTTTCCAAACATACTCTTTATAATTTTACCAAACATGAAATATGGCTCATGTCATTTGGAAACATTGCACTAATTATTTTTGCCATAGAATTACCAAAACATCATAACTATTTGTGCTATTTAGGATTCAGGACTCAGGGACTTGCGTAAAAAATACTCCTAAATCCTAATAATTAGTTAAATTACTGCATATGAAACACAGCCTACATATAATTGCATGTGCTTCGAGAAAAGGTTGTTGTGTGAATAGAATTGAGCCATGAAGAGAGTTGAACACCTTAGGTGGTATCATTCTCCAAATAAGTGATAACCACCTTAGGTGGCTGTTGTAGAATAGAGGGATACTATTTCTAAAAGGACTCATTCGATGTGTATTTTTTGTAAGGTACTACTGCTACCGTGTTTAATATATATATATATATATATATATATATATATATATATATATATATATATATATATATATATATATATATATTGGCTGATAAAAAAATGAAGAGAGTTGAACAAGGTTATATCCATGACGTTTCTATCTCATGCATGCCATTCTTTTCTCTCAACCTGAGAAGAGAAAAGAGAAACATATTTTCGCTATTTTAATTTTGTTCTTTAGTTTTAGAAACCCTTATTTTGAAAACAATTTTTAAAATTTAATAGACCTTAAATGATAAGTAAAGTAAAACTGTTTTAAAAGAGCTTTAAAAAAAAATGAAAAGGAAATCAAACAAGCCTTTGGTAGTCTCGCAGATGCTCAAGTGATTTAATTCTTTACTCCAATCTTATCTTTATTCCCTAAATTAATTTCCTGGAGCAGCAACATCGATCCATCTAATCCTTGACTTGTTCTTCAGCTGTTGTTTCAAGCTTCTTAATTATAACTTGCAACATATAAGCCACTTGGATTTCATGAACTCTTTAAGTCACCAAATTCGAGTTGCTTCTAGTGCTGAATTAATTGTTGGGAATTTGTGGCCATGTTCTCAATTAAGTCTTTCGCAACCAAATGATCGAGTACTCTTGTCTGTAAGTGCTCCTCCACTAGCAGCATCATTCATACTCCTCCTATCTATGCAACCGATCAAACCTTCATAAAAGTATTATATGAGCAATTGATCATTGATTTGGTGGTAAGGATAACTTGCATACAGTTTCTTAATTAATTCTCTCCTAGTACTCAATATAAAGTCTCCTTGTTAAATTGCCTAATCCCACATATTTATTTTATAATTGTTGCAACGTACTCTTGATGCAGGAAAGAACTTTTCCAAGAACAACCTTTTCAAGTCATTCTATCTTGTCACATAACTTGGGTATAATAAGTAAAATATTCAGTCACTGGCAGCATCTTGCAATGAGAAAGGAAAAGGCTCTAATTAAGCTTGATCTTCTCCTTTGAGATGACTTGAAATTCCTTTTGGTATCTATATATGGCGATCCTAACCTGCATGACCATTAAATTTAGGAAGCGAATCTATTAGACTAGATTTAAGTTCGAAAGATGCATCAACATCGTCAACATTAGGCGATGTAATGATACTTTATGTACTGAAATGTCACAAAAATTGGAAAGCAATATAAAATGAATTAAAAAAATTCAGTCACTAAAATGTCAATAGTAAAAACAAGTAATTTTTTTCTATTTTAAAAATTTCTAAAATGCTTAAAAATGAAAAGAAGACCTAAATGATACAATTTAGTGTATTTGTCTCGTCGTCCTTTATGAGGCAATCTAAGAACTTTGAATTTCCCCCCTATATGAAATTTTTCCAAGCCAGTTTGAGTAAGTTCACAGGAAAATGATCTAAATACTCATATTAATTCCTAGAAATGTTAGTAGATGAAGGAATTTCAATTTTTAACTGAATATTAACCCTCAAATGGGTTAATTTTGCTCCAGAGGGTGCAAAACTTTGGGACATCGAACCTCAGAGTATAATTCCACAGTTTAGGCATCCCTTGTCATGTACCATGACTACAAAATACACTTTCTACAAAATTCATGCCAATGCAACATGGAAAAAAAAACAACACAAGGCTGAAAAGATAAAGTGTTAGCAATGTGAAAATTATAATCTGATTCCTAATATAGCTAATAAGAACTGAAAATCCCTTTCAATGAAGCCTATTTAATCTGTCATCTTTGTACATGAATTATTCTACCTTTCAAATGGCTAATTTGAATGTAGTTGTCTTCGTCAAATTAAGTTGTAGATAAATATGTGGTATTGGCCTTATATATGTTGGTTTAATTTCTGCAACACAATATATGTTAAAGAAAAAATAGTTTATGTAGTGAGAGTATGCAATTATTCAATCATAATCTATCATATATAAAATATTTGTTAAATATATATATATATATATATATATATATATATATATATATATATTAAACTCTGTTTATCCGTACATATTTATTAAACTATATATTAAAAATATTTCACCTATGTTAGGCTGTCAAGGTAGAATAATGATTTCAACTTCAACCCCAAATTCATTTATGATCCACGAGAGTATGCTCAAAATCTATTCACGAAACTATAGGGGCTTGTTTGTTTAATGTTTTCAAAAACAATTGTCAGTTTTTAAAAATTAAAAAAATTAAGAATATTGGTAAATTTTGTAAAACTGTTTTCTAAAACTGTTATCATTACTTTTTAAACTACAAAAAGGAAAGAGATTTAGTAGTTTTTCTTTTGAAAATTAGGAAAACTTGAAAACATACGGAGAAGAAGGTGTTTTCATTAATGGCAAATCTATAATATTTTTAATCATTAAGGTTGAGAAATTCATAAAAAGAAATTAATGCTATAAAACAAGTTTTCTTTTTTTTAATTTTAAAAACAAGTTTTGAAAATCAATTTCACAAACAAGTTTTTCTATTTTCCCAATTTTAAAATAGTTTTCAAAATGAAATTATGAAACAGGTTTATTTTTTAATTCTCTTCTCAAGAACAGGTTTCTAGAATTGATTTACAAAATAGTTTTTAAAAACTGAAAATTAAAACTAAATCAAACAGGCCCTTACTCTTCCCAATCCAATATCTCAATAATTGCTCTGCTGTGTTGTTGAATTGGTAAATGGCCCTTAAGTATTAAACGAGAGCCACTTCCATGGAATCTATAGGAAGTTAGGGTCCTATCCTAAGATAATTATCTGAGGTAAATAAAGGTAAAATTTGAATGGGAATTGAGTTCCCAGCTCCCTAATTTACTAACAAATATGCACAGTTACTACCTTTATGGAGAGTGTGATGGCTGTGGGCTACCAAGTCTAAATCAAGCATATCCTTATTCTTCTTAATAATTTGACATATCCTTATCCTTCTTAATGTTTTGAGAGCATCCTTTAGTCAATTTATTTATCAATAAAAGAAAAAAAATAAAAGCACCCTTTAGTGAGACTAACACCACACCTTTCGACCACCTTTATTCCATATAGTCAATTTACTATCAAGCTTAAGAAAATGCCATATTGCATAAAGTTCTGCCTCAAGTTTGTCTATAAAGTTAATGGTCCCAGCAATCGTTCCAAGGTGTGTTGTCAAGTCACGTGTCCTAATAAACCTTGCTTTTCCAAGGTTTCCAAAACAATTTTTATTGGTATATATATGGCTTCAATTCAGAATTGTCTTGTCGTCAAAGCAACGAACTTGAAAACGTAAAATTAAAATTAGAAACATAAAAATATATTTAAAAGTTATATAAAAGCCTAATTACGTGATTTGTCATATTTGAAGGCCTAATCCTTGGCAGGTGATGTGATAAACTATGCTAGGTTTTGAAAATAATAAAGTTAAATCTAAAAAGTAACTTATGATAGGTACTTGGCAGATTTTGACCTTAATTTTTTTTAAACAACTTAGACTTATTCAAGTCAAGGTGGCTCAATGAAGAACAACATAGATCTTGATGACACTATGATTTTTTTGGGAGATAGTCATAAATTGTTCCTAAACTGTTAGCCACGTAACCATTAACAATTTTTAATGACAAACTAATGATATTAAAAATAAATAAATTCAAAAAATGATTTTAAAATAATTAAACAAAAGATTTAGAAAATTACAATTTACAAAGAATTTTAATCCTTAAGATCATTATACATTTTAATTAAACCATCAAAATTGGATTAGTGGTGAAGAATTCGAACAATTTGTTGGAAGTCTTAAATTCAAATTGATTGTAATTATACAAAAATAAATCACTATACATTAACCTAATGATATTATATATTAACTTTAATCATTGTATGATATGAATGACAAATAATAATATCCCCTCAACTTATAATTTTAGATTTATATGTATGAAAAAATATTTATTGGAAGAGATTAATGGATTTAAATCATTTGAGAGGATGAATATGTAATTTTAATGGGGTTATAAAGTTAACTCTAATTTATGATAAAAGAAAAGAGAAGAGAAAGAGATTATGATTTTTCATTTTTTATTAAAATAATTAATAATTAACCATTGTTGATAAAAAAAAACCTTTAACTCTCAAACTAGAGATACTCAGATTCAGCTAAGAAACAAAACCCTTTAAAAGATAACTCTCCATACCCGTATAACCAACCATCAATCAAAATATATTAACTTGAATAACTTTCCAAAAACAAGGATTCGCACACAATAAGGGTACTAGAATAGCGACTTGTTGTCTCACCAAAAGAAGAAGAAAAATTCCTTTTGAAGTTAATTAAAAATATTAATATTTTATATTTTTAATTTTTTTATCATGAATAAAATTAATTAAAACTAACTAAAAAAACAATTCCGTCGCCTCCCCTGAAAACCTTGCAAGAAAGAGGGAACACTTGGAATTTACCTAGCATATATAGGTCAGACGAAGGTACTTCTGAAGTAGAGGTTTTGAGGATAATTTGAAGCAAAAATAAAGAGTTAGATTGTTCAAGAAAGAACTCACATATCAAGGGTTTTTTGCATGACAAACACTAACCACTGGTTCTGGCAGTACGTAATTAATTATAATCAAGACGTCAAAATCCTAAAAGAACAAAGAGAACTTACCTCTTGCCAGTGCACTTGTCAACTCTTGTGTGTTCTTGAAGACTCATTTTCCCGTTCTTCTGACTCTTTTTCCTTTCGAAAACTGCTTTAAGCAGTAATTAATTATAATAAAGACATCTAAAAAATTCAAAAAGAACAGACAGAAGTTACCTTAGCTAGTACAATTGTCAACTCTTTGCCTCTTTGAGGACTCGTTTTTGCCTTTTTCTAACTCTTTTTCCTTTTAAAAAAATACCATTTATAATCATTATTACTTTTCAAACTTTATTATTCTTTCTCATTCTATTTTACTATTTCATTCTATTCCGCCTCATGTTATTTATTCTACTTTGTCTTAATATTTTATTTCATGCATGCATCTATTAAATATCTAAATATCCATATTAATTTAACCTAAAGATGCTTACCTTTGCTAGTACAATTGTCAACTCTTTGTGTGTCTTTGAAGACTCGTTTTTGCGTTTTTCTAACTCTTTTTTTCTTTCAAAAAATACCATTTATAACCATTATTACTTTTCAAACTTTATTATTCTTTCTCATTCTATGTTATTTCATTCTATTCCATCTCGTTATTTAATTCTACTTTACCTCTTTGTATTTTATTTCATGCATGTATCCATTAAATTAATATTCATATTAGTATAACCAAAAGATGCTTACCTTTGCTAATACAATTGTCAACTCTTTGTGTGTCTTTGAAGACTCGTTTTTGCCTTTTGCTAACTCTTTTTCCTTTCAAAAACTGCCATATAGAATCCAATTCAAACTATATTATTCTTTCTCATTCTAATTTATCTCTTTCTATTTTATTTCATGCATGCATCAATTAAATATCTAAGTATCCAAATATAAAACCTAAAGATGCTTCTTTTTACACATAACAAATATAGAAGTAAATCTTAGAGGAAAAGGAAAACCAGAATCTCTATTGATAGTGCATCAGTCAATTCATCGATCACACGCGCAAGAACGTATATAAATATATATAGGCATAAGAAATATTTCTCCCATTCTATTCTAATTAAACCAAACAAAAAGAGCAAGATAGGCCAAAAGCTAGCTTATCGATATATATAATGCCTATATCAATGGACCCCCTTGTTCTTGGACGTATAATAGGAGATATTTTGGATCCCTTCACGAGTTCTGTTTCTCTGAGGGTTGTTTATAACAACCAGTCATCGGTTATCAATAGTTGTGAGTTCAAACCTTCCCAAATCGTCAACAAACCAAGAATTAATATTCGTGGAAATGACCTAGGGATCTTTTACACTCTGGTATGCATGCCAATTGAAGCTAGCTCCATATATATTTTTTCTTCATTTGTCTTTCCGAAATTCTAAGTCTCTGTGATAGTGTTGTTCAATTTTGACATAATGGTGTTGCATGCATTATGCAGATAATGGTGAACCCCGATGCTCCTAGCCCAAGTGACCCACATATGAAGGAATATTTGCATTGGTGAGTACCTTCGTCTCTTGCCTCTATTATCATATTGAATTTTGAGAATAAGCCGGTATATATATATATATATATATATACTTAATTAAAGCGTAACAACGTAGTATATAAGCTTACTTATCTTATACCTAAAATTTAATAGTTTTGAATCTCTTTTTCTTTTCTTGTTACTGTCATTTTTTAACAATTCGTTACCATATGTAGTATATATGTTTAAATAAATACCTTAATTAAGTATATATTCATAAAATCCTCATTATGCAATTGAAAAAATACCTTAATTAATTCACTAGAAAACTATTAAAATAAATAAAAATAGTTTATAAAATGCATAACTTAAATCATCTTTGTGTATAAACGCAAATTAGTTTTATAAAAACTCTTCCATACAGTCCCTTAATTTACTTACGAAGTACAATTGAGTAGCTGATAGAAGAACGTTAGCACACATAACTTGTAAATATTTCTCCCCACACACAGCTCTACTCCTTTAATTAAGTAATTTACTAAATTTAAAATAAATAATTAGTAAGAGACACTAAAAAAACACGATCAAGTTAATGTGGTTGTCTCAATGTGACACCCGAAGAAAATTGTAGAGATTTTGTTTTTAGAAGAAAATTGTAGAGATTATAGATTATAGAGTTGTGTATTTATAACATTTGTTCTTCACTTGATGCCTAGGTTGGTAACCAATATTCCAGCATCTACAGGGGCAACCACTGGTATGCTTACAACTTTTATTTTCAATTCTTTTTGTTCTACCTTGGTGCTTTTATATATACTTTGGTTATAACTTTTAAATGTATATTATAATATTAATCGATACTCATATCTTATATCTTGCATTCTTATCGATTGATATTACTTACTAATTAATGGAATTTTATATATAGGAGAAGAGATTGTGGAGTATGAAAGTCCACGACCAACTTCTGGGATTCATCGGATTGCTTTTGTGTTGTTTCGTCAATTTGATAGACAAATTGTGCATGCTCCAAGATGGCGCCAAAATTTCAACACTAGAGATTTTGCTGAGGTTTACAACCTTGGATCACCAGTTGCTGCTGTGTATTTCAACTGTCAACGTGAAGGTGGTTGGGGTGGACGAAGGAGATGAAGACCCTTCTTCGATAGAACTAATTTAGCAAAAAAAACCAACGTTACTACATATATACACGTTTGGTGCAGTCACACTGCGCACGTTGTCCTAATAATTAATAAATACTGTAATATTTGAAACCTCTTCAATAATTTCAGGCAAGCTGCAGCTATGAAAGGATATGAAATTTATTATTAATCCTTCGTGACATTTTTGTATTTTTCATTTATATTTTTACTTGGTTCAATCAAAATATAAGAAAAAACAACAACGGATCACACAAATTAAAGAATATAAGAAAAAACACTAGCATAATTAAAGCCCTTAAACAAAGAAATTGCGCAATATAAATTATAAAATGGAAAATATGGTCTCAACGGTAAGTAAATTCCATGAACTTAATTATAAAAATTAACAAAATGTTAAGAAAATTTAAAATGGAAGTCATGTTAATTATTTACACTCTTCCTTATTTCTAAGCTTTAGACTATCGTGGTTAAGTAAATAAATTTGTATATGATAGTCAAATTTTTTTAGACAGTTAGATTTAAGAATAAAATATTGAACGGTTAGATTTTTTCCTTGGAACCTTGTGTAAGGTTTTTTTAATACTGTTACAACGATGAGTTGGCTATGGGAATGCAATTTGACGCTAGCTATTGTACAATTCCTGACTGGCTTTTGCCACATATTGTCATAAATCTCGTCTGGATTGTAATAAAACTTTCTTTTTGTTGTGCAAGAACCTTTGCTAATAGGATCGATGAGGGTGTTGAGCAGATTTGCATTGATCAGGTTTTGATAGTTACTTCGAGCAGGATTTCAAAGGTGTCCTCGTCATAGAGGAGATCATAGGAGCACCGGTGGTACCTAGAGGGAGGAAGCATATGGGGAGTGTATTAGTTTTTTAAATTTAGGATATTTTGGGGAAAAAAATTAGAGGGAAGAGTGTATTAGTAATCAGGGGAAGTAGAAATAGCTACTCCCTTTTAAAATATGCTAAGCCCGAGATAGAAGCCCTACAAAATATTCCAATTCATTATTTGGGCCTCCATTATGTCAAGATACAATGAAAACTAGTTTCTATTTAGTATCTTGTCATGACTTTATTGAAGAAGGACAATTGTTATATGAGAAAATATTAACTTACACTAAGATAACTCTTTTAGAATTACTTTTCATTTTTATCATATATTTTCTGAAAACTTAATTTTATATGTTAGATTTTAAGAAAATGAATGAAGAAGATGGAAAGTAACTCTAAAAGAATTACTGTTGGACTAAATTGATCTATATATATATATATATATATATAATCAATGATTAATTAATTGCTTATTTTGTTAACTTTTACTTATGTAATACAAATATGATGACATATACAAAAAGGTGTACTGAAAAAATGACTATTTATACATAACACAATTTTAGCTCACAAAAAGTCAAAACTATAAGGTTCGTTACTTAAGTGTGACATTAAAATAAGTCATACCAACATGTATTATGTATATTCTAATAATAAAGCGTCATGTGAATTATATAATCATATCAACCGATCAATTTCTTTTTTCAATAATCTAAGGACCTACTAAGAGACTAAGATGCAACTGCAGAGTGTTACTTACTTCAAAATCCAGCTATACTTGAATCCGTGGGCCTGAAGCATCCATATTGAAATGAACACCTTTTTTAGATTATTTTTTTAAAAAAAGATGCATAGAGAAAATGAATAAACCATATTGGAGCAATGGAGGTCAAATACTATTTAAGCAAAGCAACAAAATAAGTAGTAAGCAATCAGTATATTTCTTGTCTACTTTAAGCAAAGTAACAATAGTAAGCAATCTATATGTATACTTGTGTCAGTTTTAAGTTTCGTTAGTTTCATCCTAAGCACTTTGAGGGGAACCGATGAAAATCATTTATAATTCAGAAGAGTATAAATTTAAATAGCAATAATTGTCTAAACTGGATCAGGTGCAGGAATTATCAAATTCAATATGCAAAAATTGGTGATTTCGAGAACCAAAAATTATCACTCAGACCTCCATAATCAATTTCTGTATTGGACAAACTTGATGTTAATGTTAATAAGTACTCTAAATTGCACATTTCCGACACACATTTGAGAGTGCTAGATACAAAAAGCAGGATCTAGAGCAGATACCTTATACTACCCTATAGCACAAACTTAGAAATGGTGCAAATTTACATAACCAGTTGGAAATGGTGCAAATGATATTAGCACAACTTGATTTTGCAGGCTCCCCAGAATTCCAAAAATAACTACAAAACCATCAACGCCAATGCCCCAGCAGAACCCAATCTGGGCATTAGAATCCTGCTCAAACACAAACAAACAAGTGAGAAACCAGTTCCAAAAAAAATAATAACTCCATCATGTATACATTGTTTTTTGTACATTAGAAATTGGATGGTTTGTCAAAGTACAAAGATAATAAAATCAAAATCTTCAAACACAATGTAAGTAGGCTAGCTCTTCACTTTGCTTTTAAGTCCACAAGGAACTAAATAGTATTCTCTTAATCATTCATAATTCACGTCATTACAAGTAGCAACCACTTTTAAACTTGTGTCCATAGTACCTATGAAGAATACAAGATGGTTTATGTTTATCTAACTCTGATCCCCACAGCATAAGCAACGTGAATATCGATCTACGGGGGCTTGAACACATTACAAGGGAGCCTTGCCTCAAGCAAGAACAAATGGACATGATATCGATCTACGGGGGAAACTTTCAATTGACAAACACAAAATATTGATTCAACCAAAGGGAAGGAACTAATAAAAAATTGAGTTCCTTGTTTAATTGTCAAGACAAACTAATGACATGTACCTAAACAGCCAGACCCAAAACTTAGCAAGAACACTCGAATGCAAGAAAATTAAATATGGTATGGTCAATTTGGTCTGAATGTTAAATATTACACATTTGAAATTTAATTGCTTGTTGACGTAAAGAAAAAAATATACTAATAAAAAACTGGATACCTTTAAAGAAGACACTATAGCAACTTATAATTTGCTGCAGGAAAAGAGTAATTAAGTCAAGGAGAAAGGTAAGCAGGAATTAAATACACATGTTATGATGCTTGAACTTTCCTCAAGTGAATTTGCACACGCCACTTCAGAAAAGAAAGATTGCATGTGGAGGAAAAGGACCCCAAACTGTAAAAGAAGTAAGATTTGGAGTAGAAAACAGAATTGGAAGTTTTTATACCAGATATTGTCAAAGTGGAAAAGGTGGAGTTAGATATCATGCAAAGAACTAATAGTCGGAGGCAGCAAATTTGATAAATTGAAGACTGAAGGCGCAGAGGAAAAGGTCCCAACAATGGATTAGGATGCAGTGTCAAGTGATCCAATTATAACAACAAATCGAGACCAACTAAGGCAAAGAAAGAAAAAGAAAAAAAAAACTTTGTTATTCCCATCTCCTGAACTGCTATTTAAACCCCCTACCATGTAAAAGGACTTTCCTGCCCCCACCTTTTAAATACCCCCTCCCCCTGCCCAACATAACTCCCACGCCATCATTCATTCTAAGTGTCACTCTCTCTCTTCTTTTGTGCTCAACTTTTTCGGTTACCTGAGCTAACATTCTGCGCTCCACTTCCTTTTCTCTTTCCGACAGAGTTTTTTTTTTCTTTCCCTGAATTGCAATACTAATACCACCTTTATAACTTTGTTGTCATCACATCGCTATCTTTATTTCTATCGCTACTAATACCACCTTTATTATTATCACCACTATGTCATCACCATCATTGTCACGGACTGAATGTCATTATCATTATCGTTGTCACCATTATCATTTCTAAAAGTGACACTACCAATATCAATTACGTTATGATTATAATCGATATGAAAAATAAAATTTAGCATTAAGTCAAGTTAATACATGTCTCCGCTCTATACTTGGAAATACATACACAAACAAAACTTGTTTTCGTTGGCTATTATTTTAAAATTAATTAATTTTTTTTCTTGATTATGTTAATACTTTTTTATATAGTATGTCGTGCACACAATATATTAGACATTATCGATGAGTTGACTATTATTTACTGTATTTTTTTAATATAATATTAATACAAAGTAGTTCATACTAAGAGTAATAATTAACTTTTTAAGAAATCATGAGTGCATATAAAATAAATATTCCTTTCTTCTCCTTGATACGATTTATATAAACTTAAAAATTAATCAAAATTTAAATTCTAAATCACTTAATTAATAAATATAAACTACTTCAACTTATATCTTATATCAACAATTATTGATTTATTCCTCAAAGTATAATTAAGTTTAACTAGCTTGTCAGCTAGTCCTACGGTCTGGTCCTTTCAAATTGCGAAATTTTCTCTGAAAATTCTCAAAATAAAACTCTATAATTTTCTTTCCTCCATAAGATTCTATATATTTTTATCCGTACACCTGTCCAAACTAGAATCTCCGCTAAAGTTGTTTGGTGATTTATCTCAAAAGTCTTATACGGTGGGTTTGTAATATTTTGATGTGGTCTTCTATCATTAAATTTAATGTTTTAAAAATTTAAATATTAATTTAATATAGCATTGAAATCATAATTTATAATAAATCATAACTGAAACGTCTGAAAATGCAATAATATTTAAGATTAATTTGCTAGTTGGGATCAAATTTGAAGGCATTGTTGGCATGGGAAGTTCTGTCTCAGAGCACCTTTTAAAAGATAAGTATGGACGAGAAAGTGAGAGATACATGCATGGATAAGATAAGTCGCACCCTAGGCATACTTTTTAACGCGGTTTTGTCCAGCGCAAAGGATAAACGAAATATGGATCGCTTTACAGTTGGTACAGAAGTGATGTTCCAAATCACTGGGTTCAGTGTTCACGCCCAAGTCCTTAGGAGGAAAAAGACCTATACAAATACTCATACTATACCACCAAACACTGAATTAACTCACATGATCATTTATAGAATATATCATTCTTTTTCGAATTATCTTCGATTCTTATTTTAGAGGAGATAAATTCCAATTTGATCTGGATTAAAGTTGAAAAAGCTATATGGCATTTTATTTTAAAATTATTTGCTGTCCAAGCAACCATAAGAAGCGATCCTGGCCTAAGAAAACCAACAAACGAAAGTTGGTTTGATATGGATTCCAAAGTTTTAAATTGTTCTGGCCAAAATAAAATATTCCCTTTATCCTTCTTTTCATGCCTAAAATATTCCCTTGTCTAGCTAGTTGTGTGAGTTCATGATACTGAATATAACTTCTGCATTTGCGAATAAGAGATCCACGTTCAGAGTCTGGACCGGAACGTTGCTATCCAAGCTATTAACAATATATTTGCAATCAAGTTAATTCATATTAATGATCCACAAAATAACTTCTAAAAGTATCGTTGCTTCTGCCTCCAAAAGTGGTGGATGTGCGGTCTTCCAAATAGTCTTGGCTGTGTAGCTACAAATACACATAGCCAAGGGAATTTGATCAATATAAGATTTTTTTAAAAACTAAATATTACTTTAGGAAGGTTTTTAAACATTTTATCAAGTGGAATGATTTCAGCTCTATCTGTTGGTGTCACTTAGAAAGGTGTCGAAGTGACACACCACCGAATGGAATTGAGTTGACTGATATCACCAATTTCTTATGAGACAAGAATCATTAAATCTGATATATTGCGTAAAAATCACCCAAAGTGATATTTAGCTTAAAAGAATAACCTATATTGATCAAATTCCCCGTAGCCAAACCAAAAGTGTTTTGATCCGAGAAAAGTGATGCATCGACCTCGCATGCATTTTAAGTAACCAATATAACTGGTTATTTTGATGCACATATATTTATACGAAACCATCATTTACATAATACAATGTGCATAAGCTTTTAAGTATGAAGTTAAATTAGACAAAATACATTCACAATTAATTTTCCGAGAGGTAGAAATAATTTTCTATTGCTTCAACTTCATTATGAGTTTTTTTTATTAAAATTGGTAAACCGAGAGCAAAATAATTATTAAAATTGCTAAATAATTATGATATTTGATAACAAAAAATTATTTATTTATTACTAAATAAATAATTATGTATAGCAGAAGCATTCTCATTTTCAAATTTCTAACAGTACGTTTAACAACTATTAGAAAAAATTGTTGATTTTACACCGCCAATTTCGATTCAATGACAGTGTAGAAAACACACATTAATATTGGACTTAACCCCAGAGGAGAAAGAAGAACCTCCACTTGTCCTAGAGCTATAATCTCAAAGTTAGAAGTTTATGTTAACCATACCACAAGGACAAGAATCTATCAACCACCTCATTTGCAAGGCTAAGAAGAGCAAGAATCTATTATGCCTTTTGCTTACTTATGAGCCAATATAATTAACAAGAATTTGACTAGACTGAGACTCGCCATGCTTACATCTTTAAAGTTAGCCTCACTTAACAAATATTCCTCGTGTATAAAGTTAAGGGAGTTACATGGGACAAATACCTAAGCATTTGAAACAATGCAAAAAGTTTTCTTGCATTTTATGGAGCAAGATTATAGCGATGCATCAAGTTACCGCCACTACAAATAGTGCCAACACAAATCACTACTCGCAAACTACTTTACCTTATCCAAGAAGCATGTTTGAACTATGTATTTGATAAACCACATTTTGTATGTATAATGAAACATGAGTTTTGGACCTGAAATGATTTATTTTATGTAAATTATTTCGGCAAAAGTCACGTTTTTGTGCCAAGTGTGTAGCAAGATGGCCCCTAAGAGAATAAACATGAAAAGAGCTTAAAAAGAAATGATTTGAAGAATTGAACAAGTCTTGAAGAGCCCAACTATGCTGGATATAGCATAGTCATACTAACCTTCACAACTGTGGTAAAATCACCACAATCGAGACAAAAATGATATTGATGAAAAACATGAATTTCAAATAATTGAGCACAGTTGTGGTCATCACAACCACAATCATGCTAATCTTAGAGTAAGTTGAGATCCAAAAAGCAAAGTTAAAAATCATTTTGAAGATATGATGAAAGCTCATGCAACACATGTTGTTGCAAATTAATTAAATAATATATTAGGTGTAATAGAATGTGGACCTAAACCTATGCATTGTTTACTTTTTTTAAATATCATACCATTAGGTTGATTTAGGTTGCGTTTAAAAAATGAGTACTCAAAGGTGATACAATTCAACTCATAATATTTTGATTGACTTGGATCACATATTTATTCAAATTTGATACAATATGACCCATGATCACCTATATAAAAATTGTTTGCATAAGGGCTAAAACTTTAATGTTGCATTTGTTAACGACATTGAGTTTTTCTTTTAACACCAATGACTAAAACTGAATTGAAAGTGGTTATATAGGAACTAAAATAGATAATCTTAAATATAAAAATTAAAAGCTAGGTAAAATTTGTGTAACTATATATAAATATCAATATGTGAAGATAGTAAAAATATAGGGACTAATGTAAAACACAACACACCATTGCTCATTAATGACGTTAAATTTTTTTAACGGAAGGAATTAAAACGGAGTTGAAAGTATACACGGACTAAAACAAATGAAAAGTACATGTAAAGTCACACCCACGCATCTATATATATATACACACCATCAATAAATTGCTAAATACATTCTTAATAAATTTAATAATGTTGTTTATTTAATTTTAAAAATAATTTCATATTTTTTTATCATGATATTGGTACACAATTATTAGTATTGACAAATCTTCATTAAAAACTCTAAATTACTTAATTAAAGGATACAAATTATTATTTATGTCAACTATTATTGGTTAAGGTCACATTTTTTAAAATAAACGACATAATAATATAGAATAAAATTTGTCAACGTATATATAAAGCTAGCAGAAGTAAAAGAAAAGAAAAAGTACCGGATACTAATTGAGACGAGAGAGGGAAGAAGTGTATCAATGAAAAGGAAGTAATGGTTTATTTATAATACATACATAAGGTTTAACCTAATAAATGGGTGGAATAAGACTTAATAAAAAAACTATCACCAAATTAAAAATGATTGCAGAATTTGTGGGAGATCATATCAAGTCAAAATATCAAAATAAAATTAACTTTTTTATCAGTAAAATAATTTTTATTAGTTTTCGTTGGATAATATATATATATAATTCCCTTAAAACTTTTGAAATATATACAAAATAACTTGCATCACAAGTGTAAAGGTGCGTGTCTTACGACCACCACTTAAAGTATGTGGTACCGATAAAAAGGAAGTTTCAGATAACATCTATGCAACTATCTAAGGGATTTTTTCCCTCACATATATGGAACGGCCTTTCGTTTTCTTGGTCTCACTTTTAACAGATATAAAAATATATCTAAGGAGAAGAGAATCTAGTGATAGTGCAATATCTCTCAGCAAACGTACGCAAGAGCTATCATGCATAAATAGGCATAGCCTGCAGGCATTCTCCTCATTATGTACTGAAGGAACAAATTAATAATATATCAAGGTGATAGAGCTAGCTGATCAATGGATCCTCTTGTGATTGGACGAGTAATAGGAGCCTTTCACAGGTTGCGTCTCTCTGAGGATATCGTCTTTAACAATTGCTCCCAAGTTATCAACTGCTCAAACCCTGGTATATAAAAGGGTTGAAGTTGGGGGAGATAATCTCACGACCTTTTGCACCCTGGTCTATAATGAAGTTGGTGGAGATGAACTCTCATGACTTTTATTAGGGTGTAGAAGGTCCTGAGTTCATCTCCACCAACTCAGAGGGAATGGTGGATTCTGATGCACCTAGACCAGGAAATTCAAATCAAAGGGAATATTTGCACTGGTAAGTGCCCCTCCAATCCATGGCTTGCATGGGCAACGTGGGCAAAATCACACCCCAGCAATATTCTCTTCTTCAATATCTTACACTCACACACAGGTACACCCTACTCACCTTTTATCTTTTATTATTATTATTATATAATCACTTTTCCCTTCCATATTTTATCTTCATCCTATTTTTCTCTTCCTTTTTTACCACTGCACTTAACATATGTAACACTTTTTCTTTCTATTTTCTCTTTTTTTCTTTTCATTATTTTCCTTCAATCTCAAAATGACTTGGAAGTTAATTTAATATTTTCCTTTCACAAATTTGTGAAATAAGAATATTATGGTAATAAAATTTACTCTTTTATATTATAAAAAAAACATTATAGTCAATATCTATACCCCCACAGGCACACCTTACCCACATTGCATGCATTTTCTTTGATTTGATGAACACTTGTATAACTATAGCATAGAATTGAAAATATAATCTGATCAAAGTTGGATTTTTCCTTGTAAAAGTAGAATCATGGTCAGCGATGTAACCTCCTGCCCCCAAACCCAAACCTACACATATATATTAGAATTTTATTTTTATACTTACATTTTACAATTACTGAATATAAATTAATTATTTTAATTTTTAATAATTATAATAAAATAATTAAGTTAAAATTATACATTTATCTGAAAATATAATTAAGTTTTAAGTTTTTTATTTTAAGATTTTGGTTATTTATTAATATTCATATATTATTTGAAATAAAGCTTACTTAATAATTTAATATATGATTAATTTAAAAATATAAAAGTAAATTAAAAATTTAAAAAATATTAAGTGAGTTCTTTGTAGAATTTTTCGAACGCGATAAAATTTAATAGAAATAATGTTAAATTTAATATGAAGTGAGTTCTTTGAAGTTAAAATATGAAGTGAGTTCTTTGTAGGATTATCTTATAATCTTTAATGTTATGTTTGATAGAGAAGATAAAAATAACTTTGATAAAAAAAACATTTAAATTAAAATAGCGTGTTTAAGGTGTGAGAGTAAAACTCACTAATTTTTTAAATTTATTCTCCCCTTCTATTTCTACTCTAAATTAAAACTCCTCTACCAAACGAAAGATAAATCAACTAGCATTCTCGCGCATTACAAATCACAACATAAATATCTTTATAGTACTATTTTACAAGACTTTATTTTTCGATGGATCCCCAGGGTAACCAATATTCCAAGAACAAACTTCGGTATGTATGCAACTTTTTTTAATGCTTTTTAACCTTTTTAATTATATGTTAATTAATATATTATATATAGTATATTCTTTCCATGTAAGTAATACATTCTTCACCTGTAACACATTTTTCTTGCAATTTTATTAAATAATTGATATTAGATTTTGATTTTGTTTGTTTTTTTGTGGCATTAATAAGTACACACTTGGTATCTTATAGGTGAAGAGGTTGTGAGCTATGAGGATGCACGACTGATGATGGGATTCATCTTTCTTTCATACCATAGACAAACTATATATGCTCCAGGATGTAGTCAAAATTTCAATACTAGTGGCAGCGGTCTACTTCAACTTAAACCCTCAATTTGATTAAACTAATCAAACTATATAATTTTCTTTTGCCTTTGTTTTCTTTTTCATAAATGAATTTTTTAAAAAAATTTACTAATAAAAGTTTCATAAAGTTAATAGATGGAATTAAAAATAATGCCAAAAAAGGTGACGAGTATAATAAAAATACATCACAACAATTATTATTATAATTAATAATTAAGTTGTGTCCACGTCTTTCTTCGCAAGTGACTAAATTAGTTGAATAGAAGAGCTCAAATAACACTTAAAAAGAAAAGAGCTCAAATAAGATGTGCTTATACTAAGGCGGCTCATAACATTTTATGAGTACGATAGAATCACTTCTTATATATAAATATTCATAAATATAAATATATATTATATAAAAAATAAGCACATAATTTTATTAAAATAATATGATTTATTATCTTAATTGAATAATATTATTTTAATAAATCTAAAGAAAATGCATCATAATTTTTTTATTTCATATTTTTTTTAGTTTCATGTTATCATCTATCATCTAATTTAATTTACACCTTAAAAATCATTACACGCCTAAAAGAAAAAAAGAACATTATAGACAACATATATCTATATCACAATTTTTCAATATTGATTTTATATAATATTATTTTTTAACCACTTCTCTATTTTTATTATTTGGTTAACTTCTCTGTTAATGTGTGTTTTCATATACATATAAACACAATAAAACATTTAGATTAATTGATCGATCATAATATAAGTTATTGTAAACCCTCCTATATTTATCTTTGATAGCCACAAAATATATAAGTTATTGTAAACCCTCCTATATTTATCTTTGATGACCATTACTTAACTATCTTTAGTTATGGTGTAACCCTCCTCAAAGCCCGTCCAGGGCGTGATTGTGTTGGACCTAAATGAAAACCCAGGTGACCATAAATATTTTGTATTACTATATTTTGTCTAAAACATCGTCCAAACTACATATGTTATCTTTCTTAAATGTAGTATTTAAACTTTTTTTGATCATTTCATTAAGCTTGCACTCCTTTAAATTCTAGTGAAAGATTAGAGGATAGACATACATCTATTTTAAAGTGAGCAAGTGATTTTGAAGATACTATATATTTATAATAATTAATAAGAGAACTAATAGTTGAAATTATAATTATAACAACAAACTATAAAGTTATTATAAACTTTATTTATCTTTTATCCTAAGAAAAACTGAATCCAGGCCTGTGAAGCATGTCTGACCAAGTAGGAGTAGAATTTCAATTTTCATAAACATTTCCCAAACACGTTCATGTGTGAAGTTAAATAGATGCCTTCTAAGTTCTAACAACCCCTTTCATATTTCATATAAAAAAATGTTTGGAAATATATATATATATTTATAATTTATGGAAATATATATTTGGACTAACCGATAATATTCAAATTAGGGAGAACAGGTGAATAGAAATTTGAAAACACTATAGTCAGTCAATCAATCAACATGAGAAAATAAAAAAATAAAATGAATAGCGTAACGCATTACGCACAGTAGATGGCGGCTAGGAGACGAAACCAATGGCAAGATTCCTATATTACCCCTTTGGCACCTCTTATTTGGTTGCCCTGCCTCTGGCTTTTTAGTCAACGAAAAGGTGCACCAACTTTCCCTCTACCAAATCTCATAAAAACTAATAAGTTAATATCATGATATAAATCGAACCACCTACTTGGTGTCTTGCAATTCCCAATGGCCTCCATTTTCAAGCTCTCAACGCCATCTCCAGCTGCTTCCTTATCAGAAGCGCTTCGCCCCAGAGATTCTCGCTTCCTCTCCTTCAATCCTTCTTCCAACGCTATTAATTACAAAATTAACCTCTCCGCTTCCCTCCGATCCATTCACTCCCTCCCTCTTAAAACCTCCTTGCGGTAAGTTTTCTCTGATCTCTCAATACACTTTCTCTTATCGCGATTCGTGCTTGTTTCCTTTGTGATCTTTCTCACCTTCGCTTGATCTATTACTCCACATGCACCTCTTTTATTTTTTATTTTTTATTTTTTTCCTCATTGACCCCGAAGTTTAAATTAACAGCGATCGATCGCCATCGTAACTATCGAAGTGTCTTGTTAGGGCGTGTTTGGTAGGATGCGACCCGAGTATAGGAAAGTTGGTAGCTGCTACAAGTTGAGTTTTACGGAAGAGTGAAAATGGAATGTGTTATGCTTTTCTTTTCTTTTTTTCCCTAAAATTTTCATTTCGAAAATTTGCATGAGGTTCATTTTTATCCGTAAGCTTGTTAGAATAATGCTTCACTGCAGAATTTTTCTTTACAGTTTTTGTGCGAGTTGTGTTACTATAACTCGGGATTGCATGCAGCGGATCTGGGACCCTAAGTCAGGGCACAATCTATTTAAAAATAAAAATAATTATTATCATAAAAGAGGTAAAAAAAATTAAGGACTGAGGGTTCAAATATATAAAATTAGGTGGTGCAAAATATACACATTCAAGATATTATTTATATGTAATTTTTTTAAAAGTGAGGGGTGCAAGTGCACCCCCTCATTCATATGTGATCCGCCACTGGTTGCATGCTAACTAACTATGATGCACAGATAGTGTGTATCTGATACGATACCTTATTATTCTAAAAATATATAGGACATGATACGAGGAAGATACATGTCTAGATAAGTAAAAAAAATCATAAAACATATTAACTATATAATTGCAATTTTGCAAATTCATATTAAGAAAATACTTATTGGACATTACTAAAAGCAATAAAAATTATATATTCATTATCATCAAAATTCACTTTCTATTGTCTACAAATAGGAAGAGTGTCATTCTGATTCCTTTCCTGAAATTATCCGTAACTAGGACAAATTTCATTTTTGGTTCATCAAGGGCAATGCTTCTATGTTTCTATATTATGCATGCTTCTATGTCTCATGTAAGCTTCAAAGAGCTTGTAAGAGTCATAATAAGCCTATATAAGCTTCCTATAAGCTCTTCAAGTGACAATTAGTTTGAAGGTGTAGTATTGTTTCTTATCTTAAACTGCTCATGTAGGAGGCATATATTTGATGCTTGATTGTCTTCATTCAGGATCAAATGCTCCAAAACTGATGGGAATGGAAGTCCTGCAAAGAGGACAGTGCTTCATGATCTTTATGAGAAAGAAGGGCAGAGTCCATGGTATGATAATCTCTGCAGACCTGTTACAGACCTTCTTCCTCTTATAGCAAGTGGTGTCAGAGGCGTCACTAGCAACCCTGCGGTAATAATTTTTTTCTTTTCTTTGGGTGTTGTTCCCCATGTGTAGATATTGCTAATAATGCAGAAATCAAAACCGATTAATGTTTCAAACACTTATTCTGAGTTATAACATCTTGCTTTAAAATTGCTTGTTTTAGTATTCTAAACTGCTGTCTGTATATGTGATTGCAGATTTTTCAGAAAGCTATCTCATCATCGAATGCTTACAATGATCAGTTCAGGTACCATCAATATCTTTTATTTATTCTGAAATTTCTTCTTTCAAACTTAACAGCCAGTGTGGCGGACAGTGGACTACAAACTATGGGGCGTGGACACATAATATTTTGTCTGTCTATAGTGTGTCTTTTAAGTGTATTGACCCATGTTTGGCATAGATTTTCTCATGGGAAACATCTGGTTTTTTTCAAAAGCTCACACATGGAGCTGGAAAAAGGAAGTGCTTGTTTCTTCAAATTAAATTGAAATAAACATGCACTTACATGTAGTTTTGTCAGTCTATTCATAAAATATGTTTAGTGTAGTAAACTACACTAAGGCTATACTCCTTATTTCCTATTTTTCATGGTAGCGGCCGCTCTTCGCAGCATTATGTATACTGTTGTGTCTGCTTTAGGCCTTGTATTCCTGAAAGTTTAATGAATACTGTTATTACAAGAAGAAAGATATTAAAAGGAAAAATAAAATAATTTTTTTTGGTCTCATATGTTAATAATTCTCTAATTGTTCTTAAATTGCTAAAATCATATTATTCAATCATGCAGGGAACTTGTGCAAGCAGGGAAAGACATTGAAAGTGCATATTGGGAACTTGTAGTGAAGGATATCCAAGATGCTTGCAAACTATTTGAACCAATCTATGATCAAACAGATGGTGGTGATGGCTATGTTTCTGTTGAAGTATCTCCCAGGCTCGCTGATGACACTGAGGGAACCATAGAAGCTGCAAAATGGCTTCATAAAGTGGTTGATCGCCCCAATGTGTATATTAAGATTCCTGCTACAGAGGCATGTGTGCCTTCAATTAAGGAAGTTATTGCTAATGGGATAAGTGTGAATGTGACGGTAAGTTTGTGCCACATCCTTTCATGTAATCTGCAAATTAAATATATTAGTATCATATATTGTTATGATATGCTGTTCTAGGTTGGGTTATTAGCTACTTGATAAGTAACTGTGTAGATATTGTCATTACAAAAATAACAAATACAATTATTTTAAGCCCGTTCTGGTTAGAATTGAGGTTGCATCTAAAAGAAAATCGAAAACTAAGTCTCCAACTGTCCTGACGAGTGTTGTCTGACTTGATCTCTTTTACTTTCATGGTTCAAGTCTTGATATTCTGGTATTTGTATGCACAGCTGATATTCTCTCTTGCAAGATATGAAGCTGTAATAGATGCTTACTTGGATGGTCTTGAGGCATCTGGGTTAAATGACCTCTCTAGAGTTACAAGTGTTGCCTCTTTCTTCGTCAGTAGAGTGGACACTCTCATTGACAAGGCCCTTGAGAAAATTGGCACCCCAGAGGCTCTTAATCTACGTGGGAAGGTAACTGTTTATTGTTTTCCAAACTAATTTCTATTCTTGGCTTTGGATTTATTACACTTTCAAATGTCAAATATGCTCTTCGGATTGCATATTGAATTTTACAGGCAGCAGTAGCCCAAGCAGCATTGGCTTACCAGCTCTACCAAAGGAAATTTTCTGGTCCAAGGTGGGAAGCTCTAGTTAAAAAAGGGGCCAAGAAGCAAAGGCTCCTTTGGGCCTCAACCAGTGTAAAGAACCCTGCCTATTCTGACACCTTATATGTTGCTCCTCTTATTGGACCCGACACTGTAAGCCATCATTTTTTTTCACTTTGCCAATTTTTTATAATTATGTTCGAGTTGATCTAAAACAAATATTAGGATTAGCTTTAAAGGACTTGTTTGTGTTAAAGAAACTTAAAAACCATAGTTTCCTTTGCTGTATCTCATCATAGCAATACCTTGTTACTTTCCAGGTATCAACCATGCCAGACCAAGCCCTTCAAGCATTTATTGATCATGGTACCGTATCCAGGACAATAGACTCAAATGCATCTGAAGCTGAAGGAATATACAATGCTCTCCAGAAATTGGGTATTGACTGGAGCTTTGTTGGTTCCCAGCTTGAACTTGAAGGAGTGGACTCGTTTAAGAAGAGCTTTGACAGCCTCCTGGATTCTCTGCAAGAGAAGGCAAACTCTCTTAAGTTGGTCAGCCACTGAAGTTTGAACGTCATGGTTAGTAATGCAGTGCTGTGTATGATGGCATCTATGGATTAATAAAAGGCAGCGGCTGTGCATTTTGTGCTGCTGCAAATGTGCTTCATGGAGTCATTTATTTAGACGATAGTGATACAATGTAAATGGGAAAAATTGTCCGCTTCAAGTCAAGCGTTTTGTTTTTTCCCCACTATACAATGGTTGTGCGTTTATGTTTAAAAGTCTTACATTTTAGTTCGAATTTTTAATTAAAATTTTGTTGTGATCAATAACACAACTCATGCATGTTTAACTAATAATAAATTGAGGGCAGTTCACCAAGTCGCTTCCCTTAGGCCAGAGACAGCGAAAACCACACAAGGTCGTAAGGGAAATTGGGATTTGGGAAAGCTATCTCCTTTCAGCAATTGCTTCCTGCACCTCCAGACTTGGTTCTTGCACCCGGATCTAGAATGTAATTTACATTCCGGATTAGTCATTGCTGAATGTCAAATTTTACATTTTGGATTACATTCTGAATGAGGGTTTCTGGAAGTTTAAAAAGGTGTCTACAAATTCGGAGGTGCAGAAAGCAATTTCCCTTAACTATGCAACGAGATTCAGCCTTAAAGAACAGTCCCAAACCCAAATCGAGCAAAATTGCAAACCCAAATTGAACAAAATTGCCTCTAATGGAAATTTCTTGAAGAATTTCTTAAGAGAATAAATTATTTCTTACAATTTTTTTTTCATTGGTTAAAAATAAGATTTATATATTTTGCTAGGGACTATTTTTTAGTAATAAAAAAATATATATCTAACACATGAAAAATATGAGTTTCTTACCATGAGAGCAAAATTGTGTATGAAACCCTAAACATCATAATTAAGTGAAAATAAAAAAAAAATAATAGTTTGAGTTTCTTAACATGAAAGCAAAATTGTGTATGAACTTCTTATAAAGACATTTTTTTAAGTTTCTTACCATGAGAGCAAAATTGTGTATGAACTTCTTATAAAGACATGACAATGTAGAGACCATAAAAAGTAACTTAAGAAATTTTCATTAGAGATGCTTTAAGAAAATTATGTTTTGTGGACCAAAAAAACGGATTGTTCCTTCACTTCACCTATATCTTTTCTTTTTCTTTTGGTTATATTGATCAAAATGAGCTGAAAGTTAAAAGCTAATAAGTAGAAACTGAAAAGTTAACTTATTAAATTTTAAGTGTTTAGTAAAACTAACTGTTGAAGTAGCTAAAAAGTGTAAAATGACAAAAAAAATCATGATTTATTTTTTAAAAAAATTAACAAGATAAATGAATAAAAAAAAATAAGGTTAAAAGTGAAAGAAAATATAAAAAATTATAAGTTAGAAGCTAACATTTTATAAAATGTATTTTAAGTAAGATTTTAAAAAACACTAGAAGTTACTAAAAAACTTATTTACCAAATAGTTAAACAAGTTTTTCAACTAGTAGAAAAAGTTTAAAATTAGTTAAAATGTCTTACCAAACATAGTCTTTATCTATTTTTTTCTATCAAATCATATCAATCACTTATCATATCTACATTTCTCTCTTGTCTTTCAAGGTGTAAAATATCATTGGGATGTACATAAATCTTTTTCCTAGTATAGGTTGTGCTTATAAATTTTTTCTATAAGAATTTATAGGAGAAAGAAAAGGAAGATAAAATAAAATAATTTTTTTATATGGGCTAAAATTAATTTATATACTTGAATGTTTATAAAAGTATTTTTATTAATGGGAAAATATATTTAGATATCCAAATGCTAATAAACACCTAATGAGAGAAAAAAAATATAAAAATACAAATATGATAGGTGATATAATGTGATAGAAAAAGAAAAATAAAGATAAATAAAAAATTGTTGATGAAATATTTAAAACGAAAGAATGTGTAAATATCATTACCTTTTATTTAATTTGTTTAAAAGTTGAGGTCACAAGTTAAATATAATTTATTGTTATTTTACTTTTGTTTTCTAAGTACTTTTTATTGTTCGAAGGGAAAAAGGAGAGTAATATTAGAGCTACATTGATGTACAGAAAAACCAGCACAAATTTTCATGTTTTCCTCATGAAGTCTTTATTTTATAACTTAGACTTAGATGCAGCTAGAAGTACAATAGTATAAATTCTACTTACAAGTTACAAGAGTATTGCAACATAATAAGGTCATGTTGAAATTGTGTTTATCTCATTCCTGATAATAAAAAAAAAAGGGTGAGGTATAACGTGACCAATGATGGGTACGAGAGGATTCATTTCAGAGAAGTGAAAGGTTAAAATCTGGATTGGCTTGTGTGGAGAAATAGGACCATATCATTGAAGTAGAAGAATTTAAAACCAAGCACAAAATTTCAAGCAACTGTCCTATCCCCACCTTCCAATTCAGATGGAAAATTATGTGCATCCACATTTTCATGCTGAACCAACCCAAAGTTCTTAAACAAAACGATAATGGGAATAAGAGTTAGAATAAATTACTACTACTAACATGCAGGCACCAATCAATGACAGCAGGTGACCATAAATGGATTCTCTTCAATCGCTTCCAATGATGTTGTGTAGTGTTACCGCCATTTATTGTGCATGGCTGGTTTCAACGTGTTAGTTGAACCTTCCTTTAATATGGCCGCTTTTCCCTAACTGTATCAAAAGATCATGTGTTAAGAATGCCTTCTCTCTTCACTGTTCAACCTTGTATTCATACACAATTCATTCAGTTTCCATTGAAATCTTAAATATCTTTTTGGTGGATTTTAAAGTTTCATATCATTCTCAAGATTTTTTTCATTTTTTACTCCAATAGTAAATCTCATTTTGACAGATTCTTCAACTTATTCTATATGTCAGTGACCATAGGTGCAGATGAAATTTGGATGGGGATCTGCATTTGGCTCACTGGCAATTGCAATGGGTATATCTAACATGGTGTTCTTCGTAGCTACGAGTATTGGGTTGCTGCTTTAAGAAAGAGAAATGCCTCTTTTGGTAGCAGTGAGTTCATAGGCCTGTATGATTTGAGGTTTGCAATTGAAAGAAGACGGTGCTAATCCCAGTCCTTGGAGGCTGTGTACTGTTACTCAAGTAGAAGAAGTGAAGATCCTTATCAAACTTATCCCCATACCAGCTTGCAAAATCATGCTCAACGCCCACTTGGGTCGCTTGAAACTCCCAGTTACATGCATGCCTGTGTTCCCAGGCCTCAGTGTTTTGCATTAATTGTGGGGTTGTTGGAATTTTTATACGAAGAATCCCCTGATGCCATGAAGAGCATAGGCTCTGCTTATGCTGCACCGGCTGGTGGCTTGGGTTGTTTTGTGGACACTATCATAAACAACATCATTAAATCTGCCACAAGGCCAACCATCTTGGTTGTCTCAAAACATCAACACTGCCAGGTTTGATTACTTTTACTGGCTTCTCACGGCTTTGAGCGTAGTCAGCTTCGACATCTTCGTATATTCGGCGCATAGATACAAGTACAACAAGTTCATGAGATGGAGAAACACAAAGTGCTGTCTTTCTTCCATCAAGATTTTCAATATTAAGTCGTCATAGGGATCGAAAACGCAAACTAGCTACGGACATAAGATAATGGATTAGGTTGTCAAGGACGATTATTCCGCAATTAAACACTTACATGTAAGCATAGATGAAAACGAGATAATTGCATGAATGTTTTTTTTTTTTTTTATAAAGATTTATGCAAGTGATTTGAATTGCACTGATTTTTTTTTAAATAGTTTAAAACAATAACAGAGTTCCTTGATCATGCTTCGCATGCTTTGAGAAATTCACATAATCATTTTCATTATATAATTCTGGATAAGTAAACTTGCATACAAGTTAGGGGGAAATTGAATATATATATATATATATATATATATATATATATATATGTATATATATATATATATATATATATGGGTATTAGTATTACACTCGAGTAATTTAACACACGCTATGCTACCCATACAAGTCATACAAAAATCATTCTTGCCATACTTCCGCCACTGGTAAGTAGTAACTCTGTATACAGTGACTGATCTTTATCTTTATATAACATGAGTTATTTAAATGAGACCACTTTAGACTAGTGCAGTTTTGGTAGTGTGTATTGTTTTTGGGACTTGAGCATCTATAAGCTGTTATCTTCTTTTAAAAAAAAAATAATTAAAAATTAAGATATAAGTGTTTTTTTATACTAAAAACAACTGTTCGTGTGGTTAGTACAAAACTAATTTTGTACTCATCAGCATTTCCCTATTTGTATCTATTTAAGTGAAGAATAGAATTACAAATGGTGTGGGCATATGGACAATTGAATAAAATTGAAAGGGAAAAGACGAACATCAGTTAGTTACTACTTGTAGGATACAGAATAACAGACTTGAGGCATTTGATAACGAGGAACCAAATCCAAAACACTTACTTTTTTTAGGTGAGTAGAGTGTTGGGCTGCACGTAAATTGGCCCTGTCTCCACCTTAAACAGTCTTGTGATTGCCGAAGCTTTTTTTTTTTTTTTTGTGGTACTAGTGACATACATATAAATATCAAAAACACAAAATAACACTTAAAAATGAAATTATAATGAATTCAATATTTAACAAAAAATTACGTTCAATTAACGTTATAAAATTTTATAACATTTATCTCCGTATTGATATAGATATTAAAGTTTTAAAATTATAAATTGATATATATATATATATATATATATATATATATATATATATATATATATATATTAATTTAAATAATTATTTATGTGTTAAATTCTTCTAATTTTAGTTTAAACTATATAGGATATAATTTATTGATATGCATTATATCAAAAACATTTCTCTCCCATATATTTAAACTTAAATGATTTTTATCTAACTTTAATTATCCATTTAGTTTCTATAGTTTCCAAACTTATCTCTTTTAGTCTCTAATTAATTTAGAGTTTCAAGTCAAAAGATAAGGTATATGCACATTGAGAATTGAATTTTTATCACTAAGGTTTAAGTGACTTAAATACAAAGTGAAAGATTACATTTTACTATATATGAACCTTAGTTGAATAGATGCATTGAAAGTTATTTTTGTTTTAACTTCTAAGAGAACTTATTCATTATAGTTAATAGCAATCTTCGCTGTAAATAGAAAAAAGAATTAGTGGAGAAACACAACACATATAGATAGAGTGTGTGTGAGAAAAGAGATTGTGAAATAAAGTCACTTTATTGAGAGAAAAAAGTCTTTGTGTGAGAGTATTATCATTTCTTGTAACCATTAAGTGAGATACTCAGGTTTGTAGAGTAATATACTATTTGGGGTGTGTTACAATCTTATAATAGTAAAAATATTTTTGAGATGGTTTCGTGGACATAGACAAAAAGTGTTGAACCACGTTAAATTCTTGTGTTTGTAATCTTTGTGTGTGTTCTCACGACTCTTTGTGTGGGTGTGAATAATTTTATTTGAGGGAGTGTTGATTAGTCAACAGTGGTACCAGAGCGTTGATTTTTCAACAATTAATAAGTGAATTTTTTAGTCCCTAAAATTTATATTTTAATTTCCAAAAATTTTCAACCATTAAAATTCTTTAATTAATGGAGTTAAAAAAATTTAACAGTATAGACCTTTTAAGAATTAAAATGTAAACTTTAAGGATTAAAAAAATTCACTTATTAACTATAAAGACTAGAAAGGATAAGTTTGAAAACTATAAGAATTAAATGAATAATTAAACTTTTTTTTATCTAAAATTAAACTCTTATCATTTAAATATAGGATTTACTAACTTAACTCACTTATTTTTTTAGAAGGAGTAAACCTTGAGTGTATTTTAAGAAAATTTATAATTATAATTTTTTAGCTTACTTCTTATAAAGGTAAACTAACTTAATTTTATAATTAGTGAATCTTGGAGATGAAAATGTTTATAGTATATAGATTTGATGTTTTATAGTAATGTGTAATGGGATGATGCTGTTAGATGCATCTGAATCGAACAAAAAGTTGGGCATGAAGAACACATGGTATATATATGATCTGCATGTTTAAAATGGTAGTAGTATTTAATTACTCCGAATTATCTGCTGAACCAGTCAAGTTAAACTACAAGAAAAGCGCAAGTGGCAGCCAGAGCTGAAAACAAAGGAAATAGGTCGGAGAAGACATTTACCAAAATTTTTGGTCGGAGAAGATATTACCATTTAACAGAGGAATAATTAGGTGTGACAATTTTTTTTATTAATCTTACATTTCTAATTTTCTCTGAGATACACTTAAGTTATAATAACAATTTGATGTTGAATCAATTCGCTGACTCTAATTTTTCTCGTTGTATTTAGGGATACTCGTAAGAGTAATAAGAGACCGTCTCTGACTCCTGTCAAGTTAAATATAAGTTTTTATATATAAATTTTCCTTTCTTAAAAATAAAATTTGTTTTCATTAATGTACATTCATTATAAAAATAACAAAATAAATAAATAAATAAAATGTTCAAACTCTTAATTCTCATGTTATTGGCTTTTTAAAAGGGCTCAAATAAATAATTTTGTAATTATCACAATTTAGCACATTTAATAAGAAGTAATTGTTTCAAAACGGATGTTGTAGAACACTGTTAGATCGAGAGTGATCTAAAAGCTCTTATGTTCTAATTACAACAACCAAAATATAAGAATTTGTTTTTATTAAGAAAGACAAATCTCGTTGTACCATTTGTTCTAAGAAAGTTTATATCTAATCTAGCACACAAAGGATAGTTAATTTGTCAAAAGGTCATCTATCCACATGCTTTACTTGGTTTGTTCTACCGAAGAAAAAATCTATGAAAAAGGATAATTAGTAATCAAATATAAAATAAAAGCTTATATGAGATGATTTACAGCTTCGTCCTTCAACAAAAAAGATAAATGTAGAAAACTACCAACTCTCAAAAGACATGAAAAAACATAAAACAAGAGACGAAATTCGAATAGTGATGATCGATCGAGTACTTGGCCAAGGAAAGGAAAATATCATTATCTACTTTACAACATCAATACTATCTAGGAAAAGGCAAGGA
This sequence comes from Glycine soja, assembly GCF_004193775.1. Lineage (NCBI taxonomy): Eukaryota > Viridiplantae > Streptophyta > Magnoliopsida > Fabales > Fabaceae > Glycine > Glycine soja. Next base: position 47,704,911 of record NC_041009.1, on the reverse strand, counting down.
AAATAAGTTGAATGCTTTATCAAATTGTACATGACTAATTGGTGAATTCGAAAGGTATTAGACGCACCAACTTTCATATTATGAAGGACAAACAAGAGAGTTTCAACAAAGTGTAATTGATACATTTCTAGCTCCCATATATTAATTAAAAACTCGGAGAAATCAAAATACAAAGAAACGAACATGCAAGAGACTATAAACGAATATCAAATTACTTTTAAACTAAGATAAAATTGTTAAAAAAATGTTGAAATTGATATCAGACTTCCACACCTTAAACTGAGCACGTGATCACTAAGTTAATAAGTTTCTTTTTTAAAAAATTATAATAAAAAAAAACTACACTAGGGTTTTATACTTTTATTTCCAATTGTGCAAATGAAGAAAAAAATATCAACAGGGATAAAACTCATTTGGATCATTTCTTTAACTTTAAAAAGATCAAGCAGAATATATCTATTATATTGTTAGAAAAATGTGAAATTAATTTTCAATTTCGCATTGGCAGATATTAATATGATAGATAATACAATACAAAAGATTTCACTTTTGCGTAATGTAGCAAATGCTTAGTCACCGATTTGACGTATTTAGTCATAGTTAGCTGCGATGAATTATTGATTAGGGCTCAATTTTTACAAAGTTAAGGTTTAGTAAGATTGTAAGAAAGAAGAGTTTGAAATCAGAATGATTATTTGGATTTCTTACACTATGCATCCTTTGTGGCTCTCACGTATTTTTGGAATGTAAAGGAATTATTATTTCTTATTTGACTTCAGTAAATGCTTTCTTAGCAGAAAAAGGGAACAGCTAATTAATGATTACATTTTATGCACCAGCTCATTCATCTCAATCATGACGCCCCCCAATATAAAGCAATGATGTGACAAAAATCATATACTATTAGTGCATCCAAAGTCAATATAAAGAAAAATTTAATTTGTTTGTCACTGATTTTTTTCTTTCAATGATTTTACAGCGTTTGATTTTTCATTTACACGTCTTAATACCTAAATAAATAAATAAAAACAACGCCTCTTGTTTCTAAACAAATGTCGTTTATACCAACAACAAAAAAACACTAGGTTTGGTTCACTTTTTTCTTCATTTCTCTCTCTGCAAGCACACTCTCTGCATAATAATTAGTGGTTGAGAGTTCTTTGATACAATTTACTGAAAACGTTAGGTGGCATAAATTTTTTTGTCATGATAAAAATTCCATTTGAGTAGAAAACAATGTGACTCTTAAAGCGTGTTTGAATGAAGAATCTTGATAAAGAAATTTAATTTTAAATGAATTTAAAATATTATATATATTAAATTTTCAAAAATTTAAAATAATGAAAATATTATAAGAGATTTTTTTATCATATAAAATATATATATTTTCAAATAATACTTAAAATGAAAAAAAAAAATCCTTATTTTTTATGGTCTCATTGTAAACATTATTTTTTCGAAGTCTTAATGCATTCCTTCCTTTTCTCTCACTCTCTTTCTCTTATTTTCCTGTACTTCTCTTTTTCTTTGTCCCGTTTTCTAAATTTATTTAACGATATTTTTTTGGGTGAAATTAACGATATTTTCATAATTATAAATTATGCTAATCAAAATTCAATTTTGTAATAATTGATCATCCATGAATATGTGTGTGTGTATATATATATATATATGACTATTTAATATTTACAAAATTTTGAAACTATTTTTTTGAAAATTTTATTATTCAAAACTGTTGGTAATGTTATTCTTAGTAATATGTATATAATAAAATAAATTTACTTTATCTAAATGGAGAATTTGATATATAAAAAATTTGAATTATTTTATTTTTATTTAAATAAAGTAATTTAAAAACAAAATAAATTTATTAAAGTAATTAAATTTCCATATATTTTCTTCTAAAAAATTTCATATATTAATTCTTTAAAATTTTGAAATCTCTCCCAACACCATTGTAGGCCCGGATTGAGTATTTTTTTTTTATTCCGTTTTTCCTATTCTGGGATTGAGTGATTTTTAGTTATAAGTTTCAAAAACTTTATAAATAATCATGTTTTAGTTTTTATTTTATTTTTATTTATACTTTTAAAGTAAAATCATTTTTAAAAAAAATTATCTTATTAAAATAAGTTTAAGGGTGCTTGTTTAATGTGATGACAGTATTAGCATTGATGTGGATGATGACAACTATACTCATGATGTAAAGGGTGGCAACACCCATAATTCTAGGATTAGTGGTGATGATATTTTTAGTGTTGATTGATGATGGTGTCATTAGCGGGGATGGTTTGATGGTAATTTCAATGATGATAATGCTAGTATTAATGATCATAGCGACAATAATAATGATGATAATAATTGTATCAATGATGGTGGTGATCATGATTGTGAGTGTCAATGGTAACAGTCATAATTGTTTTTATATTTTAAAAATGAATATAAATATATTCTAAAATTGAGTTAAAATTATTTTAGCTCCATTTTTTATCAAACACATTTTACTTTGAGAAGTAATTTGAAAACCAAAACCCAAAATTTCAAAACAATCACAAGCGGATTGTGGCATACATGATCCTTTATTTTTAGAGAAATGAAATAAATTAGTAAAACATTTGCTTTATTTAATTAGTTAGGTTAACATTAGTTTCTATTTATCATTAGTGAAGAGTTATTAATTATTTTTTAAATTATCAAAATTTATAAATTAAAAAATATTTAATATACAAATCATTTTTATTTTATTTTATATTATTTTGTATGTTTTATTTTTAATAGTATATATATATATATATATATATATATATTACCAATTTAGAATTAAATTTCATAAATTAGCATGTAAATTATTTATATAATTTTTTAAAATTGATTTTAATATATAAATTATTTACACAAAATTATCCATAGGCAAGACAATAAAATACTTGTTTTATTTTGTTAACTATATTAATATTATTTTATATATATCATTAGTGAAGAGTTATTAATTTTTTTTCAAATTATCAAAAATTATAAATTAAAAAATATTTAATATATAAAATCTTTTTAACTTTATGTAAATATTTAGAGTAAAAATAATTGGTATATTGAAATTATATAAATAATTTATGTATTGTTTTATGAAATTTAATTATAAATTGGTAAAATAAAATATATAAACTATTCAAAATAAAATTAAAAATATTTATATATTAAATATTTTTTTAAATTTTAATTTTTGATAAATTTTTAAAAATAATAATTCTTGAATAATAATACATAAAAAATAAGATTAATGTATTTAATTAAAAAAATTAGTATATTAGTGATTTATTGTATTATTTATGAATTATCTTATTCATAAATAAAGGATCAAAGGTTGAATTCATATTAATATATTTTTTATTTTCATTTTTTTTTGTCATAAGTGTCCTTAAAATGTATGAGTTATTTTAATTGTCAAAGTATTCGTACTATTTAAAAATAGCAATTATTGCAAGATTTAGCATATTTGTTACCAAATCACTAACATCACATCCAAACGATATGCCTTCGAAAGAGTGATGTGGAGGCAACAGGAGAATACGCCTATTTTGTCAAGATCTTAGGTGTTGAATACTCAAAAAAAGTTTAGTTTGAATATATATATATATATATATATATATATATATATATATATATATATATATATATATATATATAACACTATATAAAAATCATTTTTATTTTATATAAATTTTTAAAAAGAAAATAAAAATATAACATAAGTTCTAAAAAATGATGAAACTCAAATAAGAACTCTTTTAGCAACTATATATAATTATTAATATTTTAATAAGTTAATAGCGTAAACATTGAAAATAATTTTTATATTATTATTTAATTATAAATTATCTTATATAAGATAGATTTATTGATGCTATAATAATTAACTTAATAATTATACTGATATTGATTTTTATTAGTTGAATGCGTAAAATATTGAGTTTAATGGTAATGTATTAATTGACAATTAATTTTTTTATGTTGTTAATCAATCAGAAACTATAGTTGATATGAATTTTAAGTTAATTATTAAAAAATCAATAAATTTATTATGATTTGTGATTAAATGACATTGTATAATCTGTTTTTTTTTTGTTTTCAATTAAAATCTGTTTTAAAGTAGTTTTGATTCTTAATTATTTTCCGTGGGCCAAGTACAGCCACCACTTGAACAGTGTTAACACTCAAGAATTTCATAAATATATCTTGATGCTTCGGTGTTTAATTAAGGTTTGTTGAAGTCAAGTCAAGCAAAAGATTTGTGCAATGGAAGCATGTATCACGTACCTAGACGGTTTTTATTATACGCTGAACTGTTTTATTTTTTAATTGGTAAAGCGCCAAGAGTCTTTACTTTGACAGTGATATGTTACAATTGGTAAAAACAGGGCGCAAATTAAACTGAAAAATGGATGGTAGTAGACATCGTAATTAATCAAACTAGGGTTCCTCTTTTGATGGAATCTAATAATTGAATCCTGCGTTTACACCACAAAATCATGTAGTGGAAACAAGCAAGTAAGCAAAACATCCTTGAAAAACTCATTGATATAATATTCTTTTTTTAATTACAAAAATATTGAAATAATTTTTATTGTGATCCAAATGGGCCTTAATATAGGTTCATAGTGCAATGGACTCAATCCAAAATATCTCTAATAAATGAGATATGGGATGTCAATTTTTTTTTATCGTTTTTTGAGATAGTAGAACTTGATTTTTAACATATTCTCAATTAAGGCAAACATCTTAAACTTCGATTTCATATCACTTGTTAAACTCGTGTCAACATGTGTTATGAAGACAATATAATCTTATTTAATATATAGTGTCTCATCAGAAAAGTTCATACGTTCTACCATGTTAACCATGTCTTGCTACATCAAGAATTCTTTAAAAAAATACTATAGAACAAACCATGATTGTTAATTTTGATTGGAGTGACAGGTAGTGCTGGATCCAAAAAATTTTCTCGGTGAACGTAAGAAATAATTTATAATATTATAACAAAAAAATATCATCAAGCTAGTATAAAATATGTAATATTATGACAAAAAAATCTAAAATATTTATACTTTTACAAATTATAATTATTTTTTATATTTTGAAAATGCTCTATGATTTTTTTATCGTCAATACTTTACAAAATTAAAGGTATAAAAAAGTAAGATTAATATCAATTTATTCTCTCTATTTTATTTCTTATATTTTCTTACATTCATTTTAAAACAATTCTTCTAATAGGAGCAATATCTATTTTTTTATGGGAGCAAATTTTTTAATTACATATATACAAATAAAAAAAATATTGTGGGGGTAATTGTCCCCACACCCTGTGATGATTTGTATAGGGATGTTTATGATCATGTATGATTAAATCTATGACCCAATCCAATAAAAAAATAAACAGGTTGGATTACATAAGATTTATGTCCTTTTTGTTAATTTAAACTCAATCTAAATCAACTTGATCACATTTTGTTTGGATCATGTGAATGTGCTTCAAAATTTAATTTATTTTAAATTTTAAAATAATTTTATAAGAATAAAATATAAATAAACAATCATGCATAATGCATAGATCCAAGTCTACATTATATTACATCCCAATCATATATAATTAAAAATTGGTTAAATTGGATTGAAGGGAAACCCTTAAACCTACCTTTATTAGACTATGTTTGGATAACAGTTAAAAAATAATTTTTAATTTTTTTAATAAACAAAATAAAAAAGAGAAAACATATACCATGAAATTTTATTTTTTTTAAATCTTCCACCTTAAATCTAAACATGAACTTACTTTTCCAATCATAAAAAAAATCCCAACATGAACTTAATAGTTAGGGATGTCTAATTCTAGAAGTCATTGCTTTCGATTTCAATTAAGGAGGCGCTGCAATTGAAAAGAAAAATAAAATCTATACTACTTATAGTTTCTATAACTAAATTAATGTGCGATCATGATTTTTCTAAATTGAGTTTATCTCATAATTGTGAAATTTGGTTTGATCCGATCGATTAGACGGATTAAATCGAGACCCAATGATCTAATTAGATCGGTTTTATTATTGGATTGATGACGTAATTAACTTAAGATATTTCATTATTATCGATTGTTATTTTTGAAATTTTAGAGTATGGATGAATTTTTCTAACTCAAATAATGTTAGTTATATATTTATATATAATAGATATTGAATTTTTAATATATACCAAATCAAACTAGACTAATTACTGATCTACCAGTTGGACTATTACATATCTATTATCTTGACCGGATCAATTGGATTTCATAACTATATTTTATATAATTATAAAGAGAAATAGTTTAAATTCCTGTGCAATTAAAAAGACATTACTTTTAGTCTCTACATGTAGTTTTCTTAATTTTTATGCAGTGTAGCACTGGTATTGTTGTGCATTGGAAACGTACGTTCTCCACTATGTTTTCGCTCCAAAAGATTAGGAGGGAGGGGAAGTAACAATATGGTGACAGGTGGGTCATAGTCATAACCCATCCTAGCTTAATTTATTTAATTAAATTATTTAAATATAAAAAAGAAAACTTTTCAAAGATGGTGTTAAATGAAAAAAGGATAAAATGGCTCGACCCGAATATGCCGGATCAAACCAATTCAATAATAATAAAAAAAAACTAAAGGTAAATACATGATAACCTTAACAGTATTAGTTTGAAATAATCCCATTAATTATCCACTTCTAAAAAAAAAACACAAATCAACCGTAATGGCATTACAGCGCATCATTATTATAACTTTTATTATGTATTGTCGAAGTGCCTAAACGCTAGTCCTATGAATGGGTCAAATCTAAATACACCGTTATGTTTTCTAATTATATTTCAACTAAGACTACTCAAGATTGTATTATTAGCTTTGATGACCGTTTCCCTTTTAAACTTTTTGTTTAATTTATTTTTATTAATTGTTTGCAATCGTTATACATTCCATAATTTTTATCACATATACCATATAATACTATTATAAAAAAAATCCAAAAATACGTAAAACAATTACAACTTAATGGCAATGACTTGGTATTTTTGTCATATTCATTTAGTGATATAATATTATGATATTATCACACTCAATTTTGTCCGGATATTTAAAAACATTTAAAATATAAAATGAAAAAAGAGAATGTTTTAAGAAGAATGAGGTTAATAAATTCTTATTTTTTGTTAGAGAATATAAGAAGATGAAGTTATATTTTAAATTATATTTATTTCAATGATGCGTTTGTTATGTTGTTAGAAAGTTAAGAGGAAGACTAATAACTCGTATTTTTGCTTTTAATTTAAATTTGAGTTTTATCATGATGAAAATTAACTCAAAAGTAAGTTGTTAAATTGTAAAAAAAAAAAACCCTCTTAATCTCACCTAAAAAGTCTCACATCGAGTAAAATACTCTATTTCATTATTTTCTTCTCCCATATAAAAATTAAAAAAGACCACCATTATTAGTTACATTCAAGAAAATGATTATATATACCCAATTCAAAGTATAAGGTCTATTACTTAGTTTATTTATTTATGAGAAATGCTAAAAATACATTTTTAACACATTTTTACTAATATATTTTCTTTTATTAATTAAAATTTATTAAAAACATTACATTATAGTGGGTCTCATTACATCTTATTTAATGATTCTTAATTAATTTTGTAATTTTTAATAAATTTTAACTAATAAAAAAATTATATATGATAATTTATAATTAGATGAAATACACTTTCAATATGGATTGAAGTGTTATGTCTTATTAATCCTATATTTTAATGAGACGAGTTATGACAATACAATCACTTGAATTTAATTTAAATTCCACAACACACAAGCCTTTTTTTAAAGAATTACATGAATTTGAGATTCTCATTGTTCCAAAGGATCGGATATAAAGAGAGAAAATCAAACATTTGAGTTAAAGTTAATTTTTAAAAATTATTTCATTTGAATAAAATTATTTATTTATTTATTTCAAAAGTGAAAAATAAATATTTTTAAACTTATCGTAATTTTACATATTTAATTAGAAATATTTGTCTTAAGATGATCATTGTAGAGTGCTAATATATTTTCTATGGCTAATCAACTATAAAATTCAAATTTGATTTCCAAGATTATTTCCTTCTCGAAAAAGCTTTTCAATATTTTTCCTAAAAGTAAATTTTGGTGTCAATTTCACATTTTTCATCAATATTTTTTTAGTTTGTCATTCATTTTTTAAATTAGGTCCTTGAATATCTACTCTTTTTTTTTAATTGGATCCTTCAGTCTAATTATTATTGCAAAAACTTAATCACAAAAACCTAATTAGTATCAAAATCTAATATACTCACTTCTGCAAGGCTATCCTAAGTATTACCTTTTTATGTTAGTATTCTCACATTCCTTTGTTTATATTTTCACAATTATAGGTTCTAAACTCAATATTCTCAACCAAGTTTTTTAATCATTATTTTGATCTCTATAGGTTCATTCATCCAAAATATTATTTCACAAATCTCTTTAGATTTTACCCCATAATAATCTTATTGTAAACTCACACAACTGACTCAAACAATTTATTTTCCATAAAAAATAATTTACTGACTTAAATAAAAATTGTCAAACAATTCAAGGACCAAGGAAGTAATTTAATAAATTATATATTATTACAAGTATTTACAATAGGTAAATTACTAAATTCTTTAAGCACGTTAGCTAATCAGAATTTAATTTCTGATCATGTATATAAAAGGAAGGTTTTGTTGGAAGAAATTATATACATGACTTGACGATAAAATTCTTAATTAACCTTAAAAGAATTATTGTCCACTTTCTAAGAAATTGCTTTAAGAGTTAAAAGTGTGACAAAGGGAGAGAATCATAGAGAATAAATTTACTTAATAAGATAATAAATTTATCTCTCAAATGAGTTATCTATTAATAACTAACTCAACTCAGGATCAATGTTATCTTTAATCTCATATAAAATAATTTGTAATCTATGATACTTATATTATTTTAAATTATCTATTGATGATATTAAAAGATAATATAATAATTATTGATTGATACTAATCTACAATAAATATTTTAACAAATTGAGCACGTGGTTTGCATCGGCTTGGATCATATGGTCACATAGAAATTATATACACTTCAAAAATAAGTATGTAAATGTTGAGATACGTTGAATTCAATAAAATGTATATCTTGGTTATAGTTAAGTGTTAAGGCGGAATGATTTTTCATTCTCCTTCTATTAATAGTGAACGGAACCAATGTAATGTCTTTTTATTAAAATTTTATTTTTTTGGAACCAATGTATTGTCTTTTTTTTTTTTTTTTTATTTTATTGGAACCAATGTATGTTTAAAAGCTGTGCTGAAACTATTAACATACATGTTTTAAATCATAATATTTGACGTTTATGACTTCAATAATTTTTAAAAAAAAAAATCAAAACACCTTGTAGAAACCAAACCAATTGAGTTGCACCGCAAGGGTATGAGATGGAATTGATGATGCGTAGATCATTATGTTATATTTCATTTGGTCTCATATAAGAAAAAAAATGATATACTAAATTAAAAAAATTAGTTAATTATATTTAATTACATTAATTTTAATTAAAAATATTTTTTCTTTTAATTTATTATTTATTAAAACTTGATATCAACAATAAAATAAAGATTATTTTTCTTCTTTATTTTATGTTTGAGATCAAACGAAATATGTATATAAGAAACGGTAAAAAAATTTAAGTCGGGGTTGAATGTTATTATTACTAGACTTGACATTATACGGCAACATCAAAAAGAAAATAAAAGAAGTCAACATATATTTTTTTTTTCTGCAAGTATAATCATGACCATATATTTTTTTCCTCTTTCACATTCAATGATTTTTTTTAACAGAACATTCAATGATTCTAAGCAGAACTAGAATGACAATAATTTCACTTCCTTCTCAAAAAGATAGCAATTTCACTTCATTATCTTTTGTATTTGTCACTAAAGCTGTCTTGATTAAAATATTTCTTTTTTTTTTGTTATATTCATTATTAAATGTACTTTCTATAATACCCTTTAATATTTTTTCCTATTTTTTTAATCACATCATCTATTTGATATAACGTTTGTTTTCTCTTTATTTTTCATCTTTATTGTAATTATAAAAGAGTTGTAAGAATAATTTTTTTCTTTTTTTGACTGAAAGAATAATTGTTTTCTCTCTTCTCTTTTTTTCTAGGTGATTTGATATTTGTAAAGAGGATAAAGAAAAAAAGTAGCGTAAAAATTGCCTTTATTTCACATTTTGAAAGGATTCACATTTTTTTTTTTGTTGCTACTTTATACATCTTCGTGTTAATCAGAAATGAGTCTCGTTTTTTTTTCACAGCAAAAATTATATCATTGATTAGAAGAGGTTTGTCACAAGTAGTGACAACCCAATACAAGCCGCTAAAACATAACAGGCACGAAAATGAGTCTCTTTTACTTTTTTCTCTTTTATATCTCAGGTAATTTGACATTTTATAGTTAATTTTCATATTCTCACACTCCTTTTATTGTACCTTTTAACAATCATTCTTTTAATCCCTCTCTTTCCTAATTAAAAGGGTTTTTACTTTATTAATTTCAATAATATTCTAATGCTAGCTTGTTTAAAGAGAAAAACTTATATCTGTGTAATGGTATCAACTCTGATGTTCTTACGTCTTTTCTCTTATTCACATTCTTTATTTTTTTAATCTCGTTTTATTTCCTAGCTCATCACTCTTCTTACGCTCTTTTCTGTTTTATCTTTCTCTTATCAAATGGGGTATATAAAACTCAAATAGCTGGTGTCAAAAATATTTTTTTACGATACTATTGATTAGGAGATTTTATAAATTTGGGAGAAAATTTTTTTGGCATTCATTTGGAGATTAAGTATGCAGTTCAGATCGAGACCTAGGCCTGCATTTAGACGAGGAACTTCTGGATCAAACAAGAAAGCAAGTTATATAGCTGTAGTCCTGAAATAATTCTACGTTACTTACATGTAATTGATAGGATTATTTTACGAAAAACACGTACACAAAATTCAAGCATGTACGATAATTATTAACTACACTCTAATTAAGAGGGCAGATCCTTCAAACAAAGAAAATCCCTTGTGGAAATTTCAGTGCCACATGCGACTGAACTTTGGAAAGATTAAGGTTCATTTTACCTTCAGATATCATATAATCAATAACCGAATGGGTAATATCTGGGAACTATGTGGAGCTTGAGTGATCTCGAATAGGATATATCTTGTTCAAAGGATCTTAGATAGCATCAAAATATAAATTTATCGCCCAAAAAAATTGCTTAATTAGAACTTTACAAGCTTCTTGATTCTTTCCAGGCCATGATTATATATAGTAAAATTTAAAAAAGGAAAATAAAATTAAAATTAAAGTTACGAGAAATAAATAAGAACAAGTGTATGAAACAAAAAAGCAAATAACAAACACCAGCAACTAGTACATACGGCTAGTAATGATTTTTAAACATCTCAATTTTTTAAACATCCCATAACACTTTTCATTTATTTTTATCATTATTTTTCTATCATATCACATCATTTAATTTGCATTTTCAAGAATCACATCTCCAGTATTATTATGTTTAGGAATACTAGCTATTCTCATGAGCATATTTGGTTGATATTTAGTAATTAAAGAAAAACAAAAATAAAATATAATAAAAGAAAAAAAAAGTGAAAGAAGAAATGTGAAAAATTAAAGTAGGAATTAATAGATGGTTATTGTATAAAATAACTTCTATTTTCATGTCAATAATAAAAAAAAGACTCATCCTTCTCCTTGAAAATAAGAAACAACATAATTATGATTTTTTTTTAAAATCTAAAAAGAAGATTTTTATTAAATGGTACCAGAAGCACCTTAGTAAGTTACAGAAAGAGATACACAAAGGTTAATTAATATTAGATACCGATGCTAGATGCTAATATCTATTAACCACTGTCATAAAAGCTACTCACTCTCAACCAATATCAACGACTGTCCTAGCTAGCTCAAATGTACTATCACCTGCCACTTTTACAAATGTCAACCTTATAAATTACAAATTGAAGAATTTCCTGCCTATACATGAATCCGTACAAATAACACCGTCTTCCTTTGCACTTGAACATTTACCCCTGTCTATGTATTATTTTAGTTTCTAGATGATTGTGTATTATTTTAGTTTCTAAATGCAATCATCAGGGCACACGAACCACTGGTCATATGAGTAATCAAAAGACAATTATGAGTAATTGATATTCCTGAAAATCAACAATTACATGGAATTAATGTTTTTTTCTAAAACTTATACCATCAAACATGGATCGAATGTAAAATTTTAAAACTCACTCTTTCGAGAATCTTTCTTGATATCTAGAAATAAACATAGCCTAGAATAACATCTGAGTATCTAAAAATCATTTTTGATACACAGAAGAACTTAAAGCAGTGGTAAATTACGACTTTGAACGTGTCACAGCCAATTCCTCTAGCGAAGTATGATCTTTTGGTGATTGGAAGTATTTGTCTAATCGTCCCTCTAATATATCAAAGAGAAAAAGAGGTTAGAAGGAGATCGTGGTTTTTTTTTTTAAAAAAAAAATCTACAAAACTCATATCATTGAAATGTAAGATCAATTTAACAGAAAATGAAATCTAAAGGAAAAAACATATTTTAAAGAATAAAGTGATATATGAGACCTTTAGTTAACAAGTGTCATCTTTTTATTTTAAAAAATTAATATAACAAATGTTAATAAATTTAAAGTTTAAATTTTAATTATTTTATTTTTGGACCAATATGTTGAAATGGTACCCGAAGTACCTGAGAATACACTTACATATGATAAAATCCAGATGCTAGCAACAGGGTTAAACTGTATTAATACCCAGCTAGATATAAATATTGCTTAACCCCACAGTTACCACACACAACAGGATAAAAACCAAATCTATAATTGTTCTAGACATTCCCAACCATCTAAATATCCCACCTCACATAAATGATAAAACTAAGAGTATTAAGCTTTACATATAGTATCCGCTTTCCACTGCACTACTCGTTCCCTGCACACCAAACCGACACATCGAGAGAACATACTTTGATCATTGAGTATAATATTCGAGCCAAAACAAACTCAATATCCCACTCGCGGTTTCTTGTTTATCCAACTGGAATTAGTTGATGCCCTAACTGTTATCTTCATATGCCCTGATTAAACAACATATATAGGAGAAAGATTTTCAGTTCACCATCCCGTTCTCCTTGCTCCATGTGTGGTGAGGTAAAAAAATGAGTGAACTGCAGAGAGCTGAGTTATTGCAAATTCAGTGTTAAAAAAATGGAAGCTGCATATTATTCACTATATATACGTTGCAAGTTATAAACATGGATTTGAAAGCTTCATCAATTTACAAGGATTTACATACATATATAGACCTCAGCAGTCTGCACTCTTCATTTTACAATTTCTAGCTATAGCTAATTCCTTTCTACTTGTAAAACTATATATTAATCAGTTATCTACTTTAATTTCATTACTTAATTACAAGATACTACTTACAACAACAAAAAAACCAAGCCAAAAAGCAATTCATCGCTCCAAGAACACAATATGTCCCTTGAGACTGAATTCAGCAAATCATGGTAGTTGTATGCAGTTAAGAATCCGGGCAAAGTTTTCATGGTTTGCGAGTTGAAGAGCAACTCTGTTGCTTTCTCCAACAAAGAATTTACTCCATCTCCATCCCTTTTGCGCTTATTTGGACGCCTGAGAAGGGAAATATAGGTATCCAAGTCATGAACGCAAGAAGGGTTTTGCACGTTGAAGAAATCAAGCATTAGTTCAACCCCCACATGAGCATAACACGAGCAACTCCAAGGGAACTCGTACCTACCACCCAACAAAACCCTAAAATTCTCGTTGAACACAACGCCGGGTAGTTTCGTGATGGGGTCATTAACATTCGCTATTCGTAGCACTTTGACACCCAACTCCTCACAGCGGTGCTTGAATTCGGAGTTACCAACTCTTGGTCCCCCAAATGAGAACACAGTAACGGGCACCTCAGTGCTGCCACTCTTTTTGTTCAATCCAAGCTCGGCTATGTCATAGGCAAGCAAGATGGCCAAAGCACTTCCCATGCTGTGACCAGCCAAAGATATGCTAAGGTTGTCGTTCTCCCCTTTGTACCTGTTCATCAACCTTGACACCTCAGAGAGAAGCTGTTCCCTGCAACTCTCGAGTCCAAACTTGGAAGCTGAGCTTTCATCTGAGGTGTAAAGAGAGAGAAACCCTGACTCCACCTTCACTTGAGGTTGTGGATTATAGGGATCAAGCATGGCCGGTGTCAATGAACTCATCAGGTTCGAAATCCATTCTTGATTGGTAACTGTTCCGCGGAAAGTTACCAATATGTCTCTCCTGCCAAGTCTCTTGACAGCTTCATCTGATGACACAGCCACGTAACCAATCCACCGACCAGAAGAAGAAGAGTTAGTGATGTTGGGGAGGTTTATGTTTATGTCAGGTGTGGCATAGATGTACTTAGTGATGTTGTAGCCAGAGTTTGACATTCCCACCTCACTCAGCATCCTCTTCTTCCCGTACTTGCAGTTCAAGTATCGTTTGGAGTTGGGGTCGAGATCAAAGGCCTTGTATGAGGCGGTTACAAACTCGCCATAGCGAATGATCTCTTGGCGGAGAAGAGGGTGCAAAGGCTCCAAAAGGTTTTCCCAGTTGTTGCACCCTTGAACCTCTCTCCAGAAATTGGAAAGAGTACTAGTGTGTGTGGGCTTTGTAGTTATTGTTTTGGAAAGAGTACTAGTGTGTGCATGGCTGGAATTGGAGGTGCTGGTGATTCCTAGTATGGAACTCGTAGCAGCAATTGAGTGGCTAAGGGGAGACAAGTCATGTTTCTTTTTCATGGGAAGTGAAACCTGCCCAAAGGGGAGAGACTTTGTTTGCGAGAATGTGATGTGATTATTGTTGGTTCTGCTGCTGGGTATTGGGTGTGTGACAGAAGCCATTAAAGGAAGGAGAAGAACAATAAGTGTGTGTGAGTGAGAGAGAGAGAGAGAGAGAGAGGCTTCTTCGTGGATCAAAGGAAAGACATACAGTGTAGTTTTAAATGAAGAAGTGGAGAAGGGAATTGTGCGTGATAGGAGACCAAAAAGGCATGTTAGGCGAGGATTTGACCGAGACTTCAAAATTCGTATTTTTCGTTGAGTTTCTATTGTTTATATGGTCGGTTAGACATTATGTCACGAGTTGTTTCCCATTTTTTCTTTTTGTTTTCTGTTGCGGCTGGGCTGAGTGGAGTGAAAATTAAGAGAGAGTACTTTAATTAATACTAACACGATCATGTGGACCCTGTATTTTTTTTCTCTTGATTGAGGTTGACTTCAACTCTATATGCCAAAGAAACAGTTTTCATTCCTCTACCACGAGTGATCAAATATATTGAAAATTATTTCTGTAGTAATTAATGAAACCGATATCTATCGCAGCTGCAACCTTATTCATATTTCATACTGTCCTCTGACTTTCTTATAAATGAACTATGATTTTTTCTCTATATTAATTAAGGATACATTGATGAGGGTGTGTGTACATATTTGGTAAGCTAAGAGAAAAAATTTCATGTTTGAAAATTGTGATTTTTTAGAATAAAAAATTTCTGATAATTATAACATTCATCTACTTCAACCACCTAGCTAACATGTATTATTTTGTTATCCCTCTCTATCACGTTAAATCAGATACTTACATTTCTTTCTCTTTTATATCTTTTTTTTTAAAATCTTGTTCAGTGTCGACACAGATTTGTGGTGTCTACAAACCATTAATTTTGTTTTATCTAAGGGTCAAGATCTTGTTATTTGCTTTTAATTTACAAGCAAGTTTAAGGACATGTGGTTACTGTTTTACAGAAATCATATGGTTGTACAAAATGTTCGGTACGCGTATATATATCTTTTTCATATTAGGTTTAGGAAAGTCATCAATAAATTTTGATTCCATCAAATTTCATTTTCAGTGTGTATGTCAATTTTTAGTTTTAGGCTGCATGGCATTCCTGTTAGATATTATGTTCATGATGTTTGATATTCCTATGCCTAATTTCTAAACCAAAAATTACATCTTATTTATTAGGGGGAAAAGGAACAATTAAATTTTTTTAAAAAATGCGTTTAAGCATTAGAGATTTATTTCTTAAAAGTGTAGTAACCTGATATATATAAAATAATTTAAATCGTCATTAAATAATAATTATTAAAAAAATTAATCATCTTACCATAATAAATTTTAATTGAAAGACTGTATAAAACTTTTTACACTATCCCTATATAATTTTTTTTCTCATTAATTATTAGGCATAGAGTATATGTATCCGGAGTATATATCTTTTTCCTATATTTGTTTCATAGATGAACAAAAAGTTATAAGAGTAGCAGTTGGAAAGTTCCCAGTCTACTAATTTGCTACTACCAACATAAGAGTGTCTTTTGCAGTTTTAATTTGTATTAGTTAGCCGGGATTTAGGTTTATTTGATTAATGAGAACGAAGGATGTGCGTTAGGATTTTATTTTATTTTTCTTAGGTGTATAATAGAGAGTCTCTTTGTAAAAAATTGATGTAGTGTGTATATTTAGGAATAAAATTGCCTGAACCATTTGTTGGGGACTTGTGACCTAACTTGCATTGAGTCAAGGTTAGATTAAGCTTATTTATCAAACATACAAATCACACAATCATGAACAGCCAAATTTTGATAATGAGCATGCATGATAAAGAACTTCAATTAATATTTATTAATTCAATTGAACTTTAATTTGTTGGTTAATATATGGGATTTAAACTTCTTATATTAACGTTTATGCTTGTTTTTTTTTTAAAAAAAATAAAATCCGGTTGCATTATTTGCAATCTCAAAAATTAGTATCCTATAATATAAAATCTGTTAAAGGAAAAAAATAATTTTATTAAATTAGGCATAAGTTTCCTCCGCAAACCCAAAAGTAATAATGCACATAAACAGTGCATAGAACTTACATGTGCAGCAGCCCATTTATGAAATATGTTCAGCTTGTAAAGTTGTAATCAATTTCAAGATTAGTTCTCATTTTAACCGATATAGATACGTACTTAATTGTCTCTGGGCAAGGATTGGGGGCGATTGCAAATTGTGGATAGTAAATGGCACAAGATGATATATTAAATAATTAAGCTTTTAGAGAAGCAGCACCGACAATTTTATTTGGGTACCCCTGAAGTATTGGGTATTTATTTCAGGGCAATTCAGACGAGTGGCAGTTGTTGTTTGACGCATGCTTGTGATTGGGTTTGGACAAACTAATGAGAATAGGAAAACAGAAGCATATCACACGTACCGTACAATGAACTTTCAACACGGACACGGTGCTATTATTATGCCATATATGGTGACGACTTTAATTTGAAGTCAGCTTATATATAACTTACGTGGCTCTATCCAGTGAAACCTTTTGGTCTTATGATCTATCTATCTCACACACATTTAAATGCTTCACACTTAGATCGTTCAGTGTCTATATATGGTTCTCTCTCATAATAATATCAATACTAAAAGGTTAGCTAGCTCAGTGTGGCGAGCATGCATGTGTGCCCCTTCACTGCGGCAGTGTGGCATCATTCACTTTTGCGGATAATTCTTTTCAAAGTGGTCGTCAACTTTTGACTCCCACCCACCAGCTATATATCAATGTACCAAATAATTTTGTAACCTGAAAAAACACAGCTTCAATAAAACTGTAAATCATCTAATAATATATATTCATTACTACATTAGTGTTGTACTATATAAACTAATTAGTTCGTTCACAATATAAAATGTGGCATATTTGATGAAATGATGATAGATGACCAATGCCTGAGTACTCTCAATTACAACCTTTTTCATGGCGCGCGCGTAAAACACACAGTTTGTTTTTTTGGCTCTCATGATGTTATCTCATTTGAATGGAAAATTCTATTGATGCTTATATACAATCTTTATAACCTGAAATGATTGGGAAATAAATTAAACATCCTAGCTCTTTACCGAAACATCTTTGTAGTTTTTCCAACCCATGCCTTCGAGGAACATATATCCTAATTAACTTGACAAAACTTGTCTACGGATAAGTTGTTGTCTTCTTTACAACATAATTAACATGCAGTTGTTCATACTACAATCAATCTTCTCAACCCCAACCCTAAGTACAGCTTTCACGTCAATCCTGTTGGTATATAGCGATTTTCAAGTAAGCATTATTTTGTTGATGTCAACAAGCATTTGTGCAAATAAGGCAATACACTTTTGAGGAACATGTTAGTTAGATCTAGCTATCACAAGCTTAACACATAATGCCTTCTCATGTTAAGCTTTAGATAGGATCACACCTATTGATATGGTTGCTCTCTGGTAACAAATAACACATCAATTCACATAGAAACTCTCACAAATATACCTAAATCACTTTCAGCTAAAACCTAATCTACGATAAAGAGCACAATGCAACAAGAGTATAACCAACAAACAAAAAGCTAAAACCAAATGTAAATACACACAATGGGGACCTGGAAAAAGACAAAGAATGAGAGAGAGAGAGAGAATTACTTGGAATTGGTGTTACTGTCAATGATAATTTTGGCAACAAATAGAAGAAGGGGAGAGAAAGTGAGAAATGCGACGAGGAAATTTTTTTAAGCACATATGACTCAAACTTAGTGACGGTTTGACAAACCTTATAAGGTGACACAAAATTAATTTGTATTAATCATATAGTTGGAGTAGACGAGAAAAAAAAATATTAGGTGATCCTGAATCACCACTTAATCTTTAGTTTTGACTAATATCAACATGATATGTAATTAAGTGTTGTTAATTTTTTTAATCTTAATTTTAAAAACTTAACATGTCACATAAAGATTGGTTAAAGCTCTAAACAGATGATAATCTAGGATTAACTAATAATATCTTGAGATTAGTGTAAAAGATTGATGTGTTAACTTAAAAGAAACTATTACATTTAGAAAATAGTGTCATTATGGTCAACCTCTCATTTCTTTTACATTGAGATAAAAAAAAATCATTTCTTTTACATTGAGATAAAAAAAAAAAATTGAGACTGAGGTTGTGTCGAATTAGATTTGGTGTCTTGACTTACGCTAACATTTTGATTTTATTTCACACATTTCTTGAAATGATTTTACTGTAATTTTGTAGAATAAGCTGTGTAACATCATTATTCACTAGAGTAGGAGAAAATAATAATTTACCCAAAGACTTGTTTTTTGATAAATTAAAATAGTCTAATAATATGAGAAGTATCCTTAATACGAACTTTTTTTTTTTTAGATTCATCCTAATTCGAACTCCATTCCTGGTGTATATGCAAGAAACTTTTGGTTTTTGATATCAAACTCTGGTTTTCTTTGAATCCATATAAAAGTAAACTCACCGAAGCAATAATTTTTTTCCCTCTAATCAGTATCTTTCTTTTATTAAAATTGGTATATTTAATTAGTATATCTTCAATTTTGTGTACATATAGTCAGCTTTAATTCATGCAAGCACCGAAATATATATATTAATATTAATTAGCTTTGACGGGGACATGGTTGGTTTAAGAATGTTCTACATATCTTAGATTTCTTTTCCAAAATGCAAAGAAGAGAAACTACAATCAAATTAAAATGGTACACTGTCATCATTCATCGCTTTCAAAACTAGTCTGTTGTCATTTATGAATATTAGCTTTATTCAACTTGCTACTGACTAGTAAAATTTTGCAAACTAAAAGAACGGAGTATCCATTAATTATTCAATTCCTCCAATACTAGCATACCCAGTTTTGGCAGCCATGTCTCATGTCACTAGACTCACTATAGCTACTAACTTCCTTTTATTAATGGTAATCCGAGACGATTCTAAGATATCCAACACTTTGAATTGAAAGTCAATGGGCTCGCAACCAACTTTTTGCATGCCTCCCACGATTGCATGCATGAACAACACTTTCTTACTTTACATTGCAAGTAGATTCATATTCTTTTACATTCATCCTCTTTGAAAGCTTTATATACATATCTAATTAATATATAACACATGTTATGGCATAAGATTAGATCGAGAATATTTAGAGCTACATTATAATTAAATAATCGTTTAAATAAAAATAGGTTGTAAAGTTGTTAAAAGGAAGTCGATTTTATGACCATGGAAAGCAGCCCGATAGAAAGAATCTAATTAATTATATTGACAAATACTAATACTAATCAAAGTTATATGGAACTAATTAAGAAAATAATATTTAAAAATCATAAAAAAAATTATTTATTATGTCAAAAATATAATGCTTAATATTTATTTTATCAAGCAATAACTAACATTATATTAACTTAATATTCTCTTAACCTATGCCTTAAACCTGTTATTATGATTTGATTCTTTAATATTTACAATATTCCATCAAAACAAAAGGCACAACAACATCAAGAGTTATTGTTGACTTTTTTTTAGTACTACACCTCAATATAACTAAATTTAGTTTTAATTTTCTAAAAATATATATTGTTGATTTATTTCTCATAATTTTTTTTACAGATATATAGTCTCTATAAGTTATTATCAAATAATTTTGTAATACGTACATATTCCACTTTCTCTCGCATGCGTGCTCCTTCTTTCTTACACTCGAACCAATTATCTAATTCTGTAAAATGGTATCAGAGCTCTTCCGCATCTATTTATGAAGATCATTCACAGACGATTTCTTCTTAAAAGTTCATTCATGGCAAATCAGTTAATATATCATCATCTAACAAATTCATATATCAAATCCCTATTGAATGAAAGTAATTATTATCATTCTTTGTCCAGATCAAAGAAAATGGTCTTGCTCTCCAAATAACAAGTCGAGGTTCATCCATCCATGCATGGTAGTCTATACGTACACCACAACCTTAGATCCAATGCATGAAGCATGCATGGTAGAGGCGCAATATACATATATAACATACTATGGTATATAGTTTCATGGTTTACATGCACGATCAATTTCTCTTAACTAATTTCTATAGCCAAATTTTATAGAAATCTGCAAACAGATAGACTTCAAAATGTCTGAATTGTAGCCGAAACTATAGTCGCTTTGGGAAAAGCTTGAAAGTTAGACAGGTAGGTCCTTATAGGGTTCTTTAAAAGCATCATAACTACAGGCAGATGCGTAGGCTATTCTTTAAGAGGCTAAACGTGAAATAGGTTTGAATTTTTTATTATTAATCTATCTAGCTAGGACGTACATAATTTGGTAATAATATTTAGGATTTTAACTTCTAATTATAACAAGCTAATAATGTACCAATTTATTCTTCAAATGATTTTTTTCCTACTTTTTTTTACTCATATTTTTCCTACTTAAAAATTTGGAAAATAGAGTTTATAAATAAGAGAAGATCTAACATCAATAGTAAAAGACCAATAAGATCGTATAATACACAGCAATTTATGTGCATGTGTGAAAGAGAGCTAGAGTATTTTGATGCGAAGAATTAATATCTTGACTATCTAATTATTTATATAGTCAACACTATTTTTTTTATTAAAATATACCCTCAATATATAGAGAGAGTCATATATACTAAGAATTTAAATATAGTGTAATTTTATACTAACAAATTTATGGAAATATCATTATCAAATTTTGTTGTAACTATAATTTTTAAGGATAATGTATAATATATAAATCTATATTTATTTATATATTGTGACAGCAAATAAGAAGTTTATTATAATTATATTCTTCAAGCGGAATTGGACTTTTATTAATCTCTTAGTTAAGATCTTGAGTTTAAATTTTATAGATGAAAAACTTAATTATGAGAAGAGATCTCATTCATACCAATAACATGGTGAGAAGAAGAAGAAAAACACTATAAAAACAAAAGTCCATTTAGCGACTGCAATTTTGTGTCTGCAAGTATCAATTGCAAATAGAAAAGATGGAGATTCAGCAATGGAATTAGCACCGATAATTATATATAATATTTTGCTACCGAGGTTTGCAGTTGCTAATGTTGTTTAATTTTTGGCGACTCATATATTGGGTCACTAAAGTTGTAAAACAATCATTCACCATTAAATATTAGAGTAGACAGTCAAATTCGTTTTAAAAGTTTGATGCAGTAATAAATTGATTCTTAAAAGATATACAATATAAATTTAGTCTCATGAAAATAGTGGGATAAATTACTTATGTCATTAAATTTAAAAATTATTTTGTTATTAAGTTATAATGTTTAAAAATAATTTAATAATATATTATATTTATCGAAGAAAAATTTGATATTAAATTTTCTACGGACTAATTTGTTGCAATTTTTATATATTTATAAACTAAAATTTAATTTTTATCCTTCATGAGCCAATTTGATTTAAATCCCTAATCTTTAAAAAGTACTTGTGTAGAGGCCATTGCATCCGTAATCTTTAAAAATGATAATTGATTTAAATCCAATGATTACTAGTGTGAGTACAAAATTAAATGTGAGTATTAAAATCGTCATTCATGCAAATGTAAGTTTGAATTAGAGTTTTTTATTATTAAGAAACTAATTTAAATGCATTGACAATATAAATTTGAAAGATTTTATATTGTCATCTTATATATAATAAGTTTAATTTTTTCTATAATAATTACTAAAAAAATATATCTAATATAATTTTTAATTATTTGTTAATATTGTAAAAATATTTATACAAACAATGCATCAAAAAATAACTTTTTTAATTAAATTCGGATGTAAGTATAGTTCGTAACCATTTTCATTTTCACTGACCGCTCTGCTCCGTCCATATGGCAGGTAGCATGGGCCTGTGACGCGTGGCCCAAGTCCCATGTGAATATGGCATATTTTGAAATTTTTAACGTAATCGTGGACTGACAGAAAAATTGAACTTTTTACCATAATGAATTAAAGCAAAGAGAAAGCATGTACTAATTGAAACTAATAAACATTATGAACAAAAAAAAAAAAAAGAAGAAGAAGAAACTAGTTTACACTTTTTTTGACGAAAGACATCCTGTTTATAGTGACCTTCCACGTTTGTCATTTGCTTCAGCTTTTTGGTTCCTTGGTCGCAAGAAGAAGCTGAAGACATACTATTTAATTGGTTTACGTGACACTACACAGTTTCAGTACTCCGTGGCCAAAAGTCACAAGTTATTGGTACTTGAGCATCTCATTGTCAATAGTAAACTAATTTCGTTCTCATTGATAACACTTTCTGAAATGATTTTAATCTCACAAAAAGGACATAAAATTTTTAATACACACATGGCTTCGTGACGACCACCATAGTCTTGAAGAAGAAAAAATAACCTTGTGTATTTTTTTCGCTAATATGAAATCAAATGCCCTAAACCACATTTTTTTTCTCCAACTATTTCATGTCCTGTAGCGTTGAAAGCAACTTTATCTTGTAAGGCAGCAAAGCATTACTCGAAAAGTAGATTCCCTTGGGTAAATATAATAAGAAAAATAGTAATGCAAAATAATGAAAATATAGTAATATACGGAGGTGCAAGCTTACATGTTTTTGTATATATGTTTCCAGTTATTTTAAGTAAAATTTAAATACTACATGTGAAACAGGAAATGCCAATGTTGACACAGAATTAAATTTGTGACAACAATTATGATATGTCTCCAAAAATAGGTACATGATGCGAATCTGACAAATGCCATCCGTATGATGTTTTGAACATAAGTGGGGGTTATTGAAAATGGAATGTAGCGTATAACTGTATTGTGCAATAAACTTAAAAGTGTGTCGGATACCAAAACCAAGGGTTCCGTAAAAATCGGAGAAGATGACATACAAAACTTACCCCAGGAAGTTAGTGTAGTCAGTTCAAGTGTGAATGACAAAATTCGAGCAATGGAGAGAGATTGAGACACGATGAATGTTAGAGTGAAGTTAAATTTTCAACCAGTGATTGATTAATTGGTTGGTTGGTTGGTATGGTATTTGCATGGAAGTTTACTCGAGTTACAACAAAAAAGCGTTACAAAATCAAATCTAATTTCGAACAAATGGTTTTGTATTGCGTGCTATGGTTATGTACCACCTGATTTTATGAATATTTCTAAAAGAAACCTTTTAGTTATTGTTAAAAGTAATAAGGCTCTTATATTCACACGAATAGAATTTCTAGGTAATGTACACTACCAAAAAAATGTCATTAATTTATAGGTAAAAGGTATTAAATATTAAAAAGTATTTATTTGAATTCAAATGTAGCTATGACTTTTTAAACTTATTTTTTTTATAAAAAAATATTTCTTAATAAAATAAGTAATTTTCTACTTTTTTATGTATTTGTTTAAACGTTTTTTTTTTTAAAAAAAACAGTTTTTTTTATATAAAAAAAACAAATCAATCCGCTTCTTACAAACATACTTTTAATAAAACAATATTTTTTAAGATTCAATAAATTGACCCAATATCTTATTAATAGTATTACAAAATGTCTACCATTTTAACTTACACATATCAACATTATATATATTTTAGTTCCTTACACTCTGTCTATCTCTCTACATTCTGCTTTTCTACTTATATTTTAGTCCCTTACACTATTGTTTCAAAGCACAGGAACTGTGTTCTAGCTAGTTTAGTTTATTTTTAAAAAGAAATCTCACTTGTGCAATAATTTGTATACCAAAAAGATAAAGAAAGAAAAATAATACCTCCGAACTCAAATATAGACAAAATTACTTAATTTCACAATAATTACGGAAATTTCATATATAAAATAAATATATTTTGTAAACTACCCTTAATCATATTTATTTGAGATAATGCTCACATTTTAGTTAACTTAAGTGTATTTTTGGAATAATCACATGAAAAATAAGTTTGAATTTGTGTGTCTGTGTGTAACGCCCTCAATTTGATTTTAATCTTTTTGAATTCAATTGCTTGGTACCAAAATCAACATGGATTATAAGCTAATAATAGGTTTGATTCTCTAAGAAACATTTTGAAAAAATCCCGTTTAGTTGTTTGTTTGTGATAGGATCGGAGAATGTGACAAACTAGGTGTTGTACTTCAGTTTTGTGTTTGGGTTCTTTGATTTGAAGACACCATGCATGCTGTTTTCCATCTTAAAGATTAAAAATAAGGTCTGATTTTCAATTGGGTGCCCATGCCAGCACATGATGTCTCTTAATAGTCCATTTTAGATTTAAATGTACACAAAAGAAAAGATAAAATGTGAAATGATGTTATCCATTAAACAAAGATGACAGAAAATAAGTTAAGGTGGTTTGATCATGAAAAAAAAATCATTAGAGATTATTTAAAAGAATAGATTATATAATTTTTAGCCTAAAAAAAAAAGAAAAGAGACCAAAAATGTTGAAAAAATCATCAAGAGAGATTTTGAACTTAATATTTCTTAAACTTACATTTTAAGAGCGATGAATAATACTATATGATTTATTTAGTCAATCTCATCTAGTGGGACAAGATTTTGTTGTTGTATACATTAATATCTCCCAATAAATTACTGTAATTTATCATGCGATTCTATGTAGTTCCCCATTAACATTCATCAACAATTATGAAGTTTTCTGTAAATAAGAAACTATGAAGTTTTAAAAGATGTCAAATTTTCCTAATACTTGGAAGTATAAATCTAATTTCATGTGAAATGCCAAATTCATTTTAGTAATACACGAATACCATGCTTTTTTTTTATGATTAAACAGGAATAAACGCCGGAAAACAACAGAATTACATTTGATTTAGAGCCATAGAGGCATTACAAATCAGCATGTCCTCCATAAAACTTGAAGGGTAATAAAAAAGAATACAAAATCATGGTCAGTAGATAGACCAAACTTTGCAAAAGAATCAGAATCGGATTCCATGATTACATTACTAAAGCCTACGCAGACCATAGATGAGAGCCCACAACTCACTCTTGAAGATATTATCAACTTGAAGGGATCTTGCAAACCCCATGATGGTTGGAGATGAACCCCCCGCACGCCGTCAAACCAGAAAATCTACTATAACCAATCCCTCTTGCGGTTGTCTCAGCCCAAAGCACAAATACCATGTTAAATAGCGTGGTCGGGTCTAAGCCTCTACGGTCTGAATCTTTGTTGGAAAATGTGATTCACATTTTTTAAATCTTTTTATGGATCAATAATTAAAATAGAAAGGCTCCATTCATGAAAACTTGAAGACATAAAAACCCAAGTCATTTCTCCACATTTTTTTTATAGCATAAAGTTTAATTCCAACACTAACACTAATAACCCGTGAATCTTTCATAAACCAAAAACATACAAAAAGAATTTCAACATCCTTTGGCGAGGTCTTGACAATGACAAGGCGCATAAAGCCGAAGGTTAATATATGTTCAGTCTGACATCAGTAGCAAGCCCTCATGCTATCAGACAACTGAACAGCATAACCAGCTTGTATTCTTGTTTACATTTAAAGCAACAAAATATGGCTACCAAGTACCAACTCTTCTACATAAATAACATGCTGCGATACTTCTCACTAAAGGAAGCTAATCTGCCTGATGCAAACTCTTGGAAAAACTAGCTTAACATTGCATTCATGCACAAGTCATTGGAAAAATTACCAATACAATCGAAACCCATGATTAGCCATATACTAAGGCATCAGTTAAATCCCTTCTGTGACAATCAAGGAGCTGAAAAGTAGTAGAAACAAAGATTAAGCACTATCCAAATCACCATAAATGATTGTAGCTAATCTTACACATTCAACAAAAAGTGAGGGTGGGTGTTGCAAAGAGAAAAAAGGAGAAAGATAGACATGCATGCTTTACAAAGGCCCTGCTTCCTTACTGCCCATAGGCCTGAAACTTCTGACTACCCCTCTCCTCTTTCTCTACACACATACACATACTAAGTTTCTCTCAGAATTGAATTAAATCGAAATAAATGGATTGTGAATTGATATAGGCACATTTATAGGACCACCATTCTTTATTTGAAATAGTAGTCAGAAGTCATCATAAAACTATAATATCTGGGTTAAATTGTAATTTTGGTCTCCCTGTTTTCCAAATCCATGATTTTGG
This sequence comes from Glycine soja, assembly GCF_004193775.1. Lineage (NCBI taxonomy): Eukaryota > Viridiplantae > Streptophyta > Magnoliopsida > Fabales > Fabaceae > Glycine > Glycine soja. The sequence continues at coordinate 47,677,661 of NC_041009.1, read as the reverse complement.
TTCCCTTGATATTTAATTGTAACATTTGGTTCCCAAAGTTTTCTAAATTAGCAATTTTGGTTTCCCTGGTAGATTATTAACTAATAATTGTGATTATTAGAGATATTAAATTAATTATAAATTAAATAAAAAAATATTAATCATTAAAGCTATTAACCCTAATGTGGTATTGTTGTCGGTGGAGTTGTGTGCGGCAGGAAAGGTGGAAGAGGTGTCTGCGGAGAAGAGGAGGAGCACTGCATTGTGGAGAACTAGGATTATTAATAATTTTTTAATAATTATTGGTTTTAATTAATTTATAATTAACTCAATTGCTCAATTAATTGGAATTATTTGTTAATAATCCATCAGCAGGACCAAAATCACCAATTTATAAAACTAGGGGACCTAACGTTACAATTAAAATTCAAGGGACCAAAATCATGGATTTGAGAAACTAGGAGGACCAAATTCTAATTTAACCTAATAACTATATTTAATAGAATTAACATTTTTACACATGTAATTTTCATCCAAATATATTTGTCTTGAGAATGAATTTTCACAAGAAAACTTACGAGAGATAAACTGTATAATCCATCCAACAACAGGGATATGATAGAGGAACACTTTGATAGATGACCAAAATCCACTGCAACCAAAAGCATAAATGATAAAGTGTAGAATAAGTTTTGTAGTCTCATAGAGTTCAAGAAGGATGTCATCAACTAACCTGAAGAGAAAAACACAACTGTATATTTCAAGTATTATACCAACAATTGGCCACCTCACACAAATGAAAAAGAGACCTAGTAGAAATGATGCAGAACCCTGCAAAAAAGGCAAAGCAAGCTAGTTATCTCCATATAGAATGTTTCATTATTGATTCATAAAGTATTTCGAAATTCTATATAGGTGGATAAAGACACCAAAGAACTAAGGTTAAGATATGATGTAGTAGTAGAAGAACAAAGGACGAAAGATACAACAGACTGGCATCCATTCAAATAGAACATTTGCGGGGCTTAATGTTCATCGCAGAAAGAGATGCTGGAAATCCAAAGCAAATAATTCCTTAATTCATCAGGGTTAGTACTTAGAGTAAGACAGATTAGTGACCTAAACCTAACAGAATCCTGATTTTAGTAAGAATTATTGGTTTCTAAAGACAATTGGCACTGGGGAAAATCTCATACAGACAAGTAGACAAGCAGGAACTGACTGGGACAAAATCCAATTTCTCTGCTCCAAACTATCATTGAAACAAGCAGAAAATAATACGTTGCAAATAAACTGTGAACAAGCCTCTCAATCAATGAGGCATCAGGAAAATTGGAAATTTTAAGGGTTATGTATGTCAAAAATAAATTTGAGATACTCCATATATCAAAACTAGCACATGCATTTTCTTGGAGTGCTGGAAGGAAAGTTCTGATTATTCTGAACATAATTTAAAATTTGATGACAGATATTTTCCATTATGCAGTGTTTGTACAGCAATTTTACTAGGGTGTCAGCTATCAAACAGATAATTGGATTGGTTATCTGTTACATGACAGGCAAAGCAATCTATCTAGTATAGCCGATCCACGATCAGCATTCAATTTAAGGAATGAAAATTCTGCTCTCTGATTTAATGCAAACAATTTTTGCAATGAAGAGGGAGGGAGAGAAGAGTGCCTTAAAGTTTGCTCTATTTGTGAAGAGTGCCCACGTGGAACGCCAACCAAGCAAAATGGCTACCCCTGCCAAGGAAAAAATCTGATACCAAAACCGAAATTAGGGTTATAGCAACCTCAATTGAATTCGAAATAAAAAATTTAGATTGAAGAAGTAAGGCTCACATTTCCCAGAGCAAGCAAACCACGGTCAAAGAAAAGAATTATGCCAAGAAATGCGAAAAATATGCCGAAACCAATTAGGCCTATGCCAATCTCTGTCCAAGTTCAGACACACGCAGTGTCAAACACTTAAATTAGAATAAACAATAAAGAGAACGCAGTGGCATTGCTATGCTTCTTACTTACTCTTTATCTCAGTTATCTCATAGGCCATAATTGATTAGTCAAAAACTGCACCATAATTGACAAGAAATGGAGAGTAATCAGATCATGAATTAAGATACACTGCCCCTAACCCTAATTCCTACGACTAACTTTAAATACCAACCAAAAAATGAGTAATAACTTCAAGTTTTGGAAAATTCACCTCTAATAAGATGAGTTGATGCAGAAGAAGGAAGAGGATATTTGATGCTGAATTGCTGATGCTGTGTTTTTTGTTTTTTAATCTAAGTTTTGTACTTGCTATGACAGGCCTCTATGTTTTGGTCTCGTGGGCTCTAGCCCAAACAAACAAATAATAATGTTGGGAGGTTGCTTTCAACATACAAAGAAAAAAAATACATTAAAGGAAAATTGGACACATAGGTTGAGTTTGTAAAACCATCTATAATGTATAGTTATTTCTCATAGTTTCATAGGTCTTATAATTTCATATAGATTTAAGTATTTTAAATAAAAATTCACTTCAATACTAAGATTGTTAAAATAAGAACTTAAATTAATTTTATGATTCTTACGATGTTTAAAAATATATTATTTATGATATAATATTATTAAGCAATGATGCTTATATAAACAACTCGGCACCATACACTTCAATGGAAAAAAAGAACTTAAGCAACATTGCTTAAAGTTAAATAACTCATGTAAACATCCTATTGGAGATGCTTCAAGTTAAAAGTAACTAATAAGAGAATTACTTCCATGTTTATGTCTAGGATTAAGTGTTTTTTTCCGTTAAAAGAGTTTCTAACATGTATCTAAACATGCACATAATTATTAAGACACATTTCTACCATATTAAGAATTAATTCTTAATGTAAAATAAACAAATTTTTAGTGGTAAAAAACCATAATAATTATTTTTTACTCCAAGTACATGAATGAGGCTTTCAGCAGTTCAGAACCTATTGTCATTCTATAGAAATTATAAGAGAAACACAAAATTCTTGCAGTTATCATGGGATACAAATTTTGAAGCATCTCAAACAAAGTGAAGAGAAGTTTGCATCAGAGGAGGATCGCACACCAGATAAGATTTTAAAAGAGTTTTTCAATTAGGAGCAGTTCGTGTCTTGGCTGTTAGAATTAATGATAGAGACCTTCCTTTACAATAGGAATGGTTGGTTGTTAGTACTCTCGAGTCTCGTCAAGTTTGGGCAACTTAAAAAGATTCTTTGCTTCATAAACAAGGGCCAAGATAGAATGGGAACATATAGTAGACAAAAGAAAGAGATAATTGTGTGAAGTTGCAAAATGATTTGAGAATACATTCAATGGAATCGAACTCTTATGAAGTAAGCAATTCACTCTAGCTAGAGAGTATTAAAATATTAATCATTTATTTTTTTAATTAACAATTAAGATTACTTATTTTATTCCTACTCACTTTAGAAAAATAAATTCTCATTCAATCATAGATATAATTGAACAATGCCAATTGCAGTCTATTTCAGCTAGTAGACATCATAAGAGTTAGAATAAACTAATGGAATATTGAAAGAGTTTAATTTAATTGATTAAGTAGGGTGAGTTATTATAAACTCTTTCATATTTATGTTAGGTATAAAAAAAGTAACTATTGGAATTGAAATTAACTAAAAATTGCTTGTTCTTCTTCTCTAGCATTATAATCTTTTATCTTTTTTATTTATTACTTTGATGTCTTATGCATCATTATTTCTTTCTATTTTTCAACAAGGGAATAATTGAAAATTTAATAACTAATGCTATCTTAGAATTTAATTTTGAAATAATGAATCAACAAATTAATATTTAAAAAAATAAAAATTTAAGGAAATTAAAAGAAAAAGAAAAGCTATATAAATTTGGACTAAAATGCAAAGAATCACTTTTAAATATAAGTTGTTGAACAGTTTTGTCAGTGCTTCAAAGTTCAAGCATATCATCAAAACGAATTCTTATACTTCATTTAAATTAATTTTATAGAATCTTTATATACATACATAAAAATATCAATATACACTGATATGCATCATTTGATGATTTTTGACAGTCGATCGTGTCGGTGTAGCTGGAGATCAGGGAAGAGTAAGCACACGATACCATACACAAAATGTGTATATATGAAGAAAGAAACACAAAATTTAATTAGCTTTCAACTAGCCGTTAGTAGCTGTGTGGTTATATTCTCCTCTCCAAAGTGTAATATGCCATGTAATTGTACATCTATAAACTTGTATGAATGACTTAAAATACTAAAACTTGTCGAACTTTTTGCATGATGTGTGGCTGCTGATCCGAATTTGTCCCCCCTTGATCGCTAATCACGTGCTAAAGTGTTTGCGTTTTATTGGAAATTTTTTAGATGATCAACTGAATGATCATACTATATAATGTTTATAGTCATTACAACCTACTGTACCACGTGAAATAAACAATTATCTTTTTGTAATTAATTAATATAAATGGAATATATACTTGCCTGTTTGAATTGGTTTAAATGGAGAAAATGTTTTTTTATAATTTTTTTTTAAAATAGTTTATTTTATATACAAAAGTTAATTTAGATATTTTAGAAGATTTAAAAGTGTTTGTATAGTTTGGATTTAAAAGTTGTAGCAGATAAAAGAAATTTTTTAATGCTTGAAAATTCAGAAGTAGGTTTTATTTTATTGAAATGCAAATAATTATTTGTGCAAATTTTAAACTATAAGATACAATTTATAGTGATAACCAAATGATGTTGTTCATTCTTTTGTTAGAGGAGCCACATCTCATCCTAGACTCAAACTTTATTACCATATTTCAACATGTATTTTCTATACTATCATCAATAAATTGATGTGATTCGGCCAGTTTTTGTCAAAAAAAAAAGTTGTATTGATCGGTAAAATATTTTATTAGTTATTTATTTTTAAAATTAAGCAAAATTAATTTTGATATCATTGATTTTCAATTATTAAATTAATTTAAATGTGTTGTGTTAAGAATATGTGTTTTTGTTGAAAAATTTGTTAATATTAAGACAAATAGGATCCACATGGAGTTAGTTTTTAGCTTAAAAGTTGAGAATTATTTATATATCCTAATATGAGTAGTAGGTCAAATCCTCACATATATATATAAGAGAATCACACTTTGTTTTAAAACCTTAAAATTAAAATTTATAGATTTTTTTCTCACTTATATGGTGCTCAATTTTTTATTTTTCTCGATATAAAACTTCACGTTAACCTTGTACTCCGACTCCGACTTAATGTCTTCTTTTTATATGATTTCCTAACCCGTCTTTAATATTTTTTTGGTTATAAATTAATATCCCTTATAGGCAGCTTATTAATTTTAATTGTCTATGCAAGCCACAACACACATGCTGGCTGCAGGTTCGAGGGGATATTTTGCTGTTATTGATCATTAACTTAATGTTTGTTGTATGCTAAACTGAGGAATAACATAACAAAAAGACAAAGAGAACCCTAGAGTATTAGATAACTTTTCTTGAAAGTATACCATTGGGCAGATATTTGTTATTCAAACAAGAAATATGCACAGCACACGGTGCACGCATATGTTTACTCCCTTACGGTACACAATTGGCAAATCATATCCTATCCAGATAGTAAGTGGATATTTGTCCTTTACCTACACATTGGGGATATTATTTATCTGTTATTTATCTATTTTTTCTTAATTTGTAAGAAACCGAATCGTATTAAAAATTGGTAATGAATCATAATTCCCTTGTCTCCATTGAATATGGTTTAGCAAATTCTAATTGAATTTATGACCTAATGAAAATTTAAATTATCAAACCCGAGAAATCAATTTTAGAATTTCAAAATTCACCATTTTTTTTACAATTTCAAAAATGGGTTTTAGTATATATAATTTGGTCAAAATATTGAATTAATATCATAAAGCGTAGGTAAATTGATAATGCGAACTATCATGTGGCTCAAAGAGTCTAGGAATTAACAAATTGACAACTGATCATAATAGAAAGGGAAAATCAACATGCTGCCTTTTGAAGAGATTGACGATGCCAGTCAAGTTCTTAAAATCATGGTATATATAATACTAGAAATTTTGATTCACAAAAGATTAGACTTTCATTTTTCAACTGCATGATGTAGATAAAGCTGAAGACCTAAACAATTAACGTGATTCGCGTGATTTTCTCTTTGGGTAGAGAACGCGTAACGTTAAACTGTCTCTACAAGTTGAACAAAACATTGCTTGCATAATGCAAATAAGTGAAGACTTGAATTTTGGAGCACCCACTTTTGGTTTTCCCTATTAACCTATTTTAATTATTGTGAGTGATTTATTTGATAATATTCATTTTATTGTTCTATGGTTAGACTTTTTGCTTCCTATGATGAGTTTTGAAAAGAAATAAAAAATGAAAAACATTATCAGCACGGAAACTTCTAGTGAGTAGCGATCGTTTAGATAAAGTATTTCTTCAGTTTTTGATAAAATATTAAGTATGCATTTGCATTTCAAATGCGAACGTGAGAACGAGATGGAGCTGTAGACTGTAGTTTAATGGAGAGGATCCTCAATCATAAGTAATTATATTCATAAGATGAGCGTGGGCACATGGGAGTTTGGCATAATTTGTGGTGTTGAAAATATGAACATCACTACGTGGGAATTCAACATGGAGGCAGAGAAAGAATATTCAAATATTAATCTAATTGATGATTTATTCCTTTTTTCGACACATCAGATCATGACCAGAAAAATTAAAATTAATTTTCGTCATATGATTTTATTTTATTTTTCCTTTTCAGTGCATATTCCTTTTTTTTTCATATACTATCTTTTGAAACTAGCTAATATAAGAATACAAAATTTAAGAAAAAAAAATCAATATAAGACAACTCAGGTGAGTATCAATTATCAACTAGTAGCTGGCATAAGGCAATATATATGAATATATATTATGCTATTAATTGCATCTCTTGATATTATATAATTCAAGTTAAATCTCAAATTATCAATAAAATTAACATTAACTCTTGGTCAGTATCCGAACTGGTCCAGTTAATCTTAGCATCTTCGTTTTCATGTGCTCGAGATTGGAGGACAATGTAAGTTTCAGGTTGGATCCTCGTTTCTGTACAATTATGATGGCTCCATTAAGAGTGAATCACGGTGAAATCCGATCACATACAACAACACCTCCAAAGTGCTAAGGGGAGGCGCATCACTTCACGATAGCAGAGATTAAAGAGATGGACATAATACACATTTGAATGCTCTACCTAGGACGTCGTCTCAAACGTTAGAGAAAATTTGTACAAGAACATAAATAAAAACATAAATGAAACCGTACATTTAACAAATAAAGTGATGTAATGTAACTATATTAACTAGAAATATCTAAAGATTAAATTTTCACGATTTAAAATAAAAACTTATAAAATTATAAATTATTGAGTGTTTTCTAGAATATACCATTTTTTTAATGAAAAATGTTGTTATTAATTAGCTTATTAGTTTTTATTAATAAAATAATTTAAACTCACGATCTCATCTTCATTTTTCTTCTTTTATTATCAAATTAATCTTATATCTCTTAATACGCATTTTATTTCACTCTAGAAATCCAGTCAATTCAATAATTGTCCTTGTTTATGACCCAACCAAACCTAGTTTGTGATTCACAACTCGATCCACGATGTTCAACTTTTAGCTTTTGCCTAATTTTTTTAGTATGTTTACCTTTTTAAAAATATGAAATTAATTTTTCAATTACAGTCTACAAAGACTAGATCTAATTAATATAAGTGACATTTTCAAAACCTAAACTTAATTTTCTCTGAAAACGCAATTTACTTAATACTAGCATACCAATTCTTATATATTAGTTGTCAAAGCCCATTTTTTAGTTTATCATAGTGTCTCCTTTATGCACTTCACTTCAGAATATTATGGCAAAATAGAAAATAATATCTTAATATATATTGAAACATAATGATTGACGTACTTTGCAATAATTATGATAAAGTTGGAATAGTTATTAAAGTTTACTTAATGAAGTTAATGTATACCTATCTAATTACCATATTAATTAGCTAGGATTTTGGGAGTATTTACGAAATATTTTAACTTGGCAGACAATTGTTTTACATATAAAAATACATATACTATGGTCAAAAAATAAAAATGCCTAGTATGTGTAAAACAAAATATGCTCTTGCAGTAAAAAAAAAAAATGCTCTTATTTTCTCAAATGTAAATTCTATGATAAATTTCGAAGTTTTTTGCCTGGCAAATTCTGGATCATATACGCTAGAGCGATATGCTTATCTCCAATTAATTCACGCCCGTTTCTCATCAAACTGTAGTCATTACAGATCAGTGGGTTATTTAAAGTCTTCATTTTCTTTTTCGCAAAGCATTCAAAGTCTTCATAATTGTAATAACCTTTTACTAGTAGTACACCTAAAGCTGAGAATTTTGGAACAATATTGGTAAATGGAGTGGTCCTCTGAATGACTTTAACATAATTAGCTCCTCTGTAAGGCAAACTCGTTCTTTGACTTTCTCTAATTTTATCCTATAATATGTAGATCCTATATTACATTATAAGCATAACAAAAAAGGCCACAGCTACACCCCATACACGTCTGTGGCACTATCACATCCTTCTCTCTTTCTATCTTAATTAATACCTGCACCGATCTATTCTGACTATCGAATTTAATTATGGAACTAAATTAAGAACATTGTCCAAATCAAAAATAATGATCAAAATGGCTTATTTTTCCATCAACAACAATCATCACAAATTCGATGAAACATTATCTAGACTTAAATTGAGAGACGTAGTATTACACGGCATTGACTGCCATTAAGAATAAAAGAAAGAGGATGAAAGGAAAGCACTGGCTAACATGGTTCTTAATTAGAATATGCATGGTAATTAATAGTAGCTAGATGCACATGGGGACATATGCAAATTAATTTGAATTGTAAGTCACTTAAAGTAAAACTTTAGGTTAAATGAATAAAACAATTATTATTTCATACACATGTGAAAAAGTAAGATTTTCTTGTTACAAAATGTGAAATAAGATTAATGATATAATGGAGAGAGAGAAACAGAAATATTATATAAATTGCTGTACAATTTTATTAGATGAGTATACTTAATTTCTAATTTCATTCCATTCCGTGTGTATATACGGTTCATTTTGAAATAGTTCCGTCCGTTTTTTTACAAAGCCGACACTCAATTATTAAGTGCTATATATACAATGCGCAAATAAAACTATTTCAGTTTCTTGGACGTGTTCAGAAATGTTACATGTGACCAAACAAAGAAAACATTAAGAAAATGATTTATCGAATACTCTCGATCGATCTGATATTGATATAATATTGTACTGGTCCGGAAATTGATTAAAAAAGGTCTGATTTTCACGAAGATAAGGGCGTAACTAAATTTTAATGAGGAAGAATAAAAGAAAACAATCATGATTTCCGCACGAAATGAAGTTCTCATCTGGAAATACATAGTTTGTTGAAGTCGATTTTACCGGCAAAAGCTGCAATGTGCATTTGATGCTGCTGCTTACAAGAACTCATATACCATCATTGACAAATAGCGCTAGCACACCTGAGAACAAAATTATTAATTACTAAAGATAAGAAAAGAAAATACTTGTGAGAAAATTAATTAAAAATAATAGATTCTTTTTAAAAGAAACGAAAGTAATTATTTCTTAAGAAAACAGACAACATATATCCATAAGCAGCTTAAATTATATATTAAAATATTACACACATATGTAGCATGTTAATTTTGGGTACGTACGCGCGTAACTGAGAATATGTAAATTAATGAACGATATTTTATAACGTATATATAGTCTTATACTTTTTACTTGCATGGTTACACGCATATAATTATTATATATCCAAAGGTTGCAATGGCCGCTGCTTGCCATTTCTTGAGCAAATCAAATTATCATGACCCTCATGGATTTCTCCATTATGCGAAATACACTATTCACTTTACCTTATTACCTCTGAACAAAAACAATAGAAAACAATTAGAAAAGGAAAAAGGATCGATGAAAAAAGCATTTTGAATTTTCTTTCAGTCAATAGAGGCAACTGAGCAGCTGAGAGAAATGATAAGAGAACAGAATTATTTGGGAACCTTTTGATTCATTATTGTATAGACTAGATCAGGAGCCGATTTATATTTAAATGAGTTGTTGGAAATTTCAATAAAAAAGAATCGAGTTAGTTGGAATGGAGCCATATGGAGAAAAATAACCAAATGGAAATAACATATTGTACTTAAAAAGTCACAAGGCCAGCTAGGGAAGCTTCATTTAACGCATTATTAAAATTAAAATGGTATCAACTGGACATATGAATTGGTCCCTCGATCATTACAGCTCCACTCTATATGAACTATTCCACTATAAATATGCATATCATGCAGCTTTCTTAGTCATCAATAAATCGTCTAGGATCATACCTGATCATAAACATTGGTTGGAGGATACTCCTTCTACTCATGACCGTCGGTAGTTATGACCCCCCTAGAAGGGGTCATCTTGGTCCACAAATGGCCATTGCATTGCTCATTGTTCTAATCTCCTTTAATGTGGGATCCGTAGCTGGTGATGCTTACATTTACTCTTCACCACCACCACCACCTTACGAGTACAAGTCCCCTCCTCCTCCTTCACCTTCACCGCCACCACCATATGAGCACAAGGATCCACATTATCAATACAAGTCTCCCCCTCCACCCTCTCCCTCTCCTCCACCACCATATTATTACAAGTCACCTCCACCACCATCTCCTTCACCTCCACCTCCTTATTACTACAAGTCACCTCCACCACCATCTCCCTCACCTCCACCTCCTTACTATTATAAATCTCCTCCACCACCCTCTCCCTCACCTCCTCCACCATATTATTATAAATCTCCCCCACCACCCGATCCCTCCCCTCCACCACCATATTACTACAAATCGCCTCCTCCCCCATCTCCATCACCCCCACCTCCTTACTACTACAAATCTCCTCCACCACCCTCCCCTTCACCTCCGCCTCCTTACTACTATAAATCTCCACCACCACCCTCTCCCTCACCTCCACCTCCTTACTACTACAAGTCTCCACCACCACCTTCACCATCACCACCACCACCATACTATTACAAGTCTCCTCCCCCACCTGAGAAATCTCCAGCTCCAACACCATACTACTACAAATCTCCTCCACCACCTTCTCCTTCACCTCCTCCTCCTTACTACTATAAGTCTCCTCCACCACCCTCTCCTTCACCTCCACCTCCTTACTACTATAAATCCCCACCACCACCCTCTCCATCACCTCCACCTCCTTACTACTACAAGTCCCCACCACCACCTTCACCATCACCACCACCACCATACTACTACAAGTCTCCTCCCCCACCTGAGAAGTCACCAGCTCCAACACCATACTACTACAAATCTCCTCCTCCTCCATCTCCCTCACCCCCTCCTCCATATTACTACAAGTCTCCGCCTCCTCCTTCACCATCTCCTCCACCACCTTACTACTACAAATCTCCTCCTCCACCATCTCCTTCACCTCCTCCACCTTACTATTATAAGTCTCCACCTCCTCCTTCACCGTATCCTCCTCATGTGCCTTACTACTATAAATCTCCACCCCCACCATCTCCTAAGCCTCCTCCATACACTCCATATCCTCACCCTCACCCATATCATCACTCATTGATTGTTAAGATTGTGGGTAAAGTCTATTGTTATAGATGTTATGACTGGAAATACCCCCAAAAGTCGCACAACAAGAAACACCTCAAAGGTACCTACATTACTTTTATTTTTTTACTATTTTATTCTAATACATTCACAATAATAATATTATGAATACTTCAAAAATGTTACTTTTTGGTAATATTAATCTGTACTTTTGTTTTTCTCAAAATTTTAATTTGGGACATTGGCTGCCATATATGTTTCTTTAATTAATTTTTCTTTTTCAAGCTCATATTTTTATTTGTATAATTACATCGATATTGTTATATGTGTGTTGTTGTGTCTAGAGAAGTTCAACTGCATTTATACATAAACAGTTGTTTTTAATACAATATAATATTCTTATAGTATTTTAGTCATATTTTTTTATTTTTTCTATTAAATCATTTAATTATTTGATATTTTCTCATTTTTTTTCTTTTCTCTATAAAATTTGTAAAAAAAACTAATATAAAATAATTTTACAGTTATAATTTCTCCTTTTTTTATTTAGTCAACTAGTTTTTTTTTGTAATTATCATTTCAATTAAGAAATAAAACATGTTTCAATTTGAGAAAATATTTTAACAAAAAAATATTTTTGAGAATCTTGATCTATGCTAACTAATTAAACAAATGACCAACCTAAACATATACTACTTTTTAAAGTACCGATATTACCCTTTTCAAACAGAAAGTTGTCAATTTTTTTTTTTGAAGAGGACTTTAGTTGGAATTTCAATAAAAAAATACAATTTTTGTTGGAAAATAGAAAATATTGTTTAGAATCGACTATTTCTTATGTAATCAATGAAGCCAACAATCAAAATATGAAAAAGCTAGGATAGGTTAACTATTTTAATTTTATTTATATTATTTAAACGTTTAACAATAAAGATTTATTAATGTAACACATGCTTATTTTTTTTCATATACATGTTTTAAAAACACATCATAAAGTTATAAGAAATAACTTTATTATCCCATTTTGTGTTCACAAAACATTTCCTTCCGTTAAAATTAAAGAAAACAATAATGTCATGGTGTTATATGTTAGATTGATTTGTCTATAACATGTGCGATCCACACATTTAATGGCATCGTTAATTAGGTGCCACGGTCGAAGTGACTTGTGAAGTTGGGAGCAAGACCATAAAAGCTTATGGTAAAACAAAGAGCAATGGAAAGTACAGCATCACTGTTGAAGGCTTTGACTATGTGAAATATGGAGCCACAGTCTGCAAGGCTAAACTCCATGCTCCTCCTAAGGATTCACGCTGTAACATACCCACCAAGCTTAATGAGGGAACCAAATTGAAGGTGAAGTCCAAGGATAAGTATGAAGTTGTGCTCAAGGCTAAGCCATTTGCTTATGCTCCTGAAAAGTCATATGATTGCGAAAAGCCCAAGCCCAAGCCTTCCCCTACTCCTTATCACAAACCATATTATTACAACTCTCCCCCACCCCCTTCACCCTCACCGCACCCACACCCTCCTTACTACTATAAGTCACCACCTCCACCACCACCAACATACTATTACAAATCTCCTCCCCCACCTTCTTATTACTACAAGAGCCCTCCTCCACCATCACCATCACCTCCTCCATATTACTATAAATCTCCCCCGCCACCATCACCATCACCACCTTCACCCTACTACTATAAATCTCCACCTCCTCCCCACAAAGATCCATACCATCCTCCTTACTACTACAAGTCACCTCCTCCACCATCCCCATCACCACCTCCTCCCTACTACTACAAGTCACCTCCACCTCCATCTCCATCACCACCACCACCCTACTACTACAAGTCACCTCCTCCACCATCCCCATCACCACCACCTCCCTACTACTACAAGTCTCCACCTCCACCATCCCCATCACCACCACCTCCATACTACTACAAGTCACCTCCACCACCATCCCCATCACCACCACCTCCATACTACTACAAGTCTCCACCTCCACCATCTCCATCACCACCTCCACCTTACTACTACAAGTCACCTCCACCACCATCCCCATCACCACCACCTCCCTACTACTACAAGTCTCCACCTCCACCATCTCCATCACCACCTCCACCTTACTACTACAAGTCACCTCCACCACCATCCCCATCACCACCACCCCCATATTATTACAAGTCACCTCCACCACCAGACCCATCACCACCACCTCCTTACTACTACAAGTCTCCACCTCCACCATCTCCATCACCACCACCCCCCTACTACTACAAGTCACCTCCTCCACCATCCCCATCACCACCACCTCCATACTACTACAAGTCACCCCCACCACCATCTCCATCACCCCCACCTCCTTACTATTACAAGTCACCCCCACCACCATCTCCATCACCACCACCACCCTATTACTACAAATCACCTCCACCCCCATCACCTTCTCCACCACCTCCTTACTACTACAAGAGTCCTCCTCCACCATCTCCCGTTTCTCATCCTCCCTACTACTACAAATCTCCTCCACCCCCAACGTCGTCTCCCCCACCTCCTTATCACTACGTGAGCCCTCCACCACCAACCAAGTCTCCACCACCACCAGTTTACATTTATGCTTCCCCTCCACCACCCATCTACAAGTAAGCTTGGAATTAAGAAGCAGCAACAATAATAAGTCATGTAAGTTAGTAATCTTAAAATAGATAAATGTCTATTTTATATGCATTTATAAACTCTGAGAAGTATTGAAAACTTTTATTTTATTTCAGGTTCTAGTATTCATTGTGGAATAAATTTCCGTTCCATTTGGAGCAGAGTTAAGCATATAATTTGTTATACAAGTTCTTTGAATAAGAGTCTGAGTGTATCACCTCTAAGCTACGATCTTCATGACTCATATGAGGTTGCTTCTATTTATTTGGTGGCCATTTTTCAAGTGTTGTTCTTACTAAGTTCAAGGAAGCGACAAATCAAAAAGATTCAAGACAAGGAAGCAAGATTAGAAATGTTGATATCAATTCAGGCTGCTTTTAGAGCTTTCTTATTTGTTTCTTTGTAGATTAATATGGTTGATTGTGTATGATTTCATTCAAATTATTGTGAAATTCTTTTAATATATCTTTTTGTGTTGTTTGCAATAAATTTGTCAATATTTGCATAAAAAAGCATAATAATCTACATATCCCCTAAATTTAGGTCGTGTTTCTTTCCACACACACACACATATCCCAAACCTACATCAAAGCTCCAAACCTACCTACACTTGCATTAAAGTAACAATCGCACCAATCAGCATTTTGTGGACGTTGAAGCCCATTCTTTCGTATTCAAATCCCACCATAGCTAACTACGTGTCCGACGAGGAGCTTGATGACAAAGAAGTTGTTGAGGTCACCGAAGAAGCATGACATTTTGAAAAAGGGGAGGAGGAGAATAAGTAGATGGAAGGGAGAGTCGGAGAGAGAAAGAAAGGGGCGATGAACTAGAACAGGAAAGAATAACACTTTTTAAGGAAAATAATAATAATAATAATAACAATAATAATAATAATAATAATAATAATAATAATCCAGTGTAACTTGTCTTAAGATAAGCCTGCACTTATCTCAAGAAAAATTTAAATCCAATGGTCAAAATAACTTTTCCACTATGGTGGACATGACTAGGTCCCAGGCTAGTGGTGACAAATGAATTCATTTATCCATTATCCAATTAATTCATCCACAATAAATTCATCTAATTTATCCATAAAAAAAAAATGGATGGATTCAAATCCATCAATTTATATAATTGTTTTTATCTCTTTTTTTTTTCAAACTATAAAATCAATAGCAATTTTGTCTTTTTTTAAAAAAAATATTTAAATATTATTTTTTAACAATTTTTGTTATTATACCATCAATTTTTATTTTCTGTAATTTTAAATTATAAAATCAATAGTAATTTTATTTCTTTTTTTGTAAAATATCTTATCCGAATATTATATTTGACTAATTCTACTTATTATATAGTAGGTTTTATTTTTCTCAAATTTTGTTAATCTATAATTATTAAAGAAGATGAAAGATGGATTCTTGATTCACATTTTGTTAATATACATTGAAGAATTGATAAAAAATTTAGTACATATAAGAATAAGGTCCCGTGTTTTAATAGATTATTATTGTAATTAACATTTTAAAACATTAATTTATGAATATATATTTTTATGATGTGTTAGATGAATTTTATTTTTTATTATCGGTCCTCACAGCCATTTGAGTTTGGATTGGCCCCTGCTCATATGATATATTACTGTCTAATGGCTTCAATTATGGCCTAAGTCATGTTTTTCGAAAGTGAAAATCCCTAAGCCAGTGAGAGGGAAGAAAAAAAGTGAGAGGGATTTGGGAGCGAGACAGTTTTGATTATTTTAAAAAACATGTCAATATATATAACTGATGTTGGAGACGATTAATGAAGTCATTTTATTTTTAAAAAAAAATGCCTGCAATTACTTGATTTTCTCATATCATATAAGCCACACCACCCCATGCACGTCTATATGCCACAACCACGATCTTATCTCTTTCTAACTTAACATACATGCACCCCCCACTGATCTATTTCTGACTATATATGGTATTTAATTAGCATTGTTCAATATATATATATATACATATATATATATATATATATATATATATATATATATATATATATATATATATATATATATATATATATATATATATATATAATGATCAAATTAATGGTCTAATTTACTTGAGAACAATTATCACAAATTAAACTCGATGAAACAGCTAGACTTGAATTCAGAGACGTAATACGTACATGGCATTGACTGCCATTTAACAATGGTGATCATGAAGGAAAGAGGATAAAAAGAAGAAAGGCACTAACATGGTTCTTAATTAGAATATGCATGGTAACAGTAGTCAGACGCACATGGGGGAGATATACAAATTTTAATTTAAGTTACACAGTGAAGCTTCATTTATGATTTAGGGTATATTATGTAAAACAAATATTATTTCATATACACACATTGCACGTTCATATAATTCTTACTTTTTTACTTATATAATCAAAATAGTGGTATAAATATTTTTTCTAATTAATGTACCGCTTAAGTAAACTTAGATTCACCAAAAATAATATTTTAAGGATTTCCTCCAATGAAAAAACACTACTCAATAAAAAAGGTTGTTAACAGGAGAATATTAATTAATAATATACTTCGTGCAACTGTAATTATAATAATTCCGTACGTATCACATGCATTAGAATGTTTCTATTAAGAAACTGTCCTCATACAATATTTTACATAATCTTTTTAACAACTAAGAGAGATAAAAAAGAAAAGAATTATAAATTTTCGTAAAATTAATTTATTATTACTAATCATTTTTCATTCCGTGTATACATACGCTTCATTTTGGAATAGATATATATCTATCTGTGCGTTCTTTTAGTAAACCGACACTCTATATTGCGCAAATAAAACTATTTCAGTCTCTTGGACGCGTTCAGAAATTTTCCATGTGATCAAACATTCAGAAAATTCATCGATATACCATTTGTTACTAATAAAATACGTGTAATATATATATAACAGTTATGAATTATGATCATGGCCAGGGGTAGGGGTATCCAGTCCAGAAAGACTAAAAAAATGTGGTTTTCAATAAGATATACGGGCATAACTAAATTTTAAGAGGAGAGGAAAAACAAATTAAATCATGACTCTTTCCACAAAATGAAGTCGTCCAACACCTTCCTCCTACAAATCTTCTCCTCCACCATCTCTTCCAACTTACTATTATAAGTTTTCACCACCTCATTCACCATATCCTCATATTCTCGTGTGTGTAGTATGATAGTTACATAAAAATGTTTCTAACAACTCATTCACCTTATTACTACAACTCATCCACCTCCACCATCTCCAAAGCCTCATTCACCTTATTACTACAACTCTCCTCCTCCACCGGTCGTGTATTCTCCATACATTCCATATCCTCACCCTCACGAATATTCCCACCCATTGATCGTTAAAGTTGTGGATAAAGTCTATTGTCAGTGGCGGTTCTACCATGCGGCCAGCAGGGACATATGCCCGGGCTCAGCTAGGCATTTTTTTTGGTTACAAGCCCAATATTTTTTTATTAGTCTTAAAAAACAAATAAAATTTAAAAAAAAAGAAAGAGGAAAAAGGAAAAAGGAAACGGAAAGTTTCCGTCTCTCCGAATCCAGCAGTGGGCAGTTCCTCCAACTCCCTCCGTCGCCGCCGCCTCCCTCCTCCTCTCCTCTGTGTCTTCTCTTCCCTCCATCGCCGACTCCTTCTATTTCCTCCTCTCCGCGCCGTCGTCGTCGTCTTCTCTTCCATAATCCCATAGCAGCCGCAGGTAAGGTAAGTTAGGAAAAATAAAAGTGATTAAGATGGAAAGTGTTTTTGTTTGTTGTGATACTTCCGTGTTCTTTAATTTTTCTTCCATTTTTCAAGTGTGAACAGTGAACTCATAGAGTCATAGTGGACACTTTTTCTTTTTCTTCCCCACTAAGAGCACGTTTATTGAAGAAGAAAAAGTCATATTTTATTCCCTTTTTTTTTTGCTTTTCTAATATGGAAAAAAGCTTAGAGGAAAAGACTTTTGATTGCTTAAGTTAATAATTTCTTTTTGGTCTTTTGTGTTGCACTACATACATGGTTGCAAAAGAGTTTTCTAATATATCAATTGCAAACACTAAAATTTTCTTTGCTACAATTTTGTAACTATTTTATCTTTATTTCAGATATGAGGAGATTTTTGGTTGATAGAGAAAATATTGAGAATGTGAATGTTGTGCAACCGGAAGCTGAATTAGAACCACCACTTAATAATGTGGTTAATGAGTTTAATCCAAATGAGATTGTGCGTGATCCAGGTCGTAGGAAACAAATTAATGAGTATGCTCCGGATATTCAAGACCAAGTGAGGAGGGCATATATATTGAAGGGTCCAATGCAACCAGATTTGTCAAACTTTCCTCGTACTCAATTTGGAAGTGTTAAAAGAGCATTTAGTAAATCATGGTATAAGAATTATACATGGTTAGAATACAGTGAGATAAAGGATGCAGCTTATTGTTTTTATTGTTTTCTATTTAAGCAACCCGGGAGGGCCGAACACTTTGGTTTTGAAGTCTTCACTAAAAGCGGATATAGAGATTGGAAGCATGCATCTCAAGGCTTGAAAGGTCATGTTGGTAGTCATAATAGTTTGCACAACTCATGTGTCAAGCACTACAATGATTATAATAATCAAAGACAAAGTGTGACAAGTAAGTTTGCTAAAGCAACCAAGGAATCAGAAGAATTGTATAAGATTCGTTTGACTTGTTCTTTAGATTGTTCAAGATATCTCATAGCACAAGGCATGGCTTTCCGTGGCCATGATGAATCCTCTACTTCGCTAAATAAGGGCAATTTTAGAGAGATGGTAGATTGGGTAAAATCTCAGAATGAACAAGTGAGGGATGCTTTTGACCGTGGTGGAAAAAATTGCAAAATGACTTGCGGTGACATTCAAAAGGAGCTTGCAACGTGTTGTGCACATGAAGTTACCAAGGTGATTATGGAAGAGCTTGGTGATAGACAATTCTCCGTGCTTATTGACGAGTCACGTGATATATCCGTCAAAGAGCAAATGGCGGTGATGTTGAGGTTAGTAGTTGTATTTTCCAATTTCCAATTTTCATTACCTATTACTCTCTATGCCGCCAAGTAAACTGGTTGAATTTGTTTTAGGTTTTTGAATGACAAAGGGAATGTTGTGGAACGATTTATTGCTCTACATCATGTCACAGATACTTCATCTAAGTCATTAAAGGATGCTCTTTATGGTATTCTTGATAAGTACACATTATCTATTTCAAGGATACGAGGGCAAGGATATGATGGAGCTTCAAATATGAGAGGTGAATTTAATGGTTTGCAAAGAAAAATTCTAGATGAAAATCCTTATGCTTTCTATGTCCATTGTTATGCTCACCGTTTGCAATTGGTTGTTGTGTCTGTTACTAGTAGTTGCTCATCTATTCATGATTTCTTTGAGTACATCACCTTGATTGTGAATACAACAAGTGCATCTTGTAAGAGGAGGGATGCTTTGACAGAGGCACAACACAAAGATATTTTAAATAAACTTGAGAGTGGTGAGATATCTAGAGGAAGGGGCTTACACCAATCATCTAGTCTCACTAGACCCGGGGATACTAGATGGGGTTCACATCATACTACATTGCTTCGTATGGATCAAATGTGGTCCTCCGTGTTAAAGGTGCTTAGTATGGTTGATGAAGATGGACGTGGACCATCTCAAGCAGCAGGTTTGATAGAAAAAATGGAGAGCTTTAAATTTGCTTTTATTTTGAGGTTAATGTTAAAGTTGTTTGGTATCACAAACGAGCTTTCAGATGTATTGCAAAGAAAAGATCTTAATATTGTGAATGCCATGGAATTAGTTGATGTTGTCAAAGCTCGGTTGGGCACAATGAGAGAGAGTGGCTGGAATAATTTTTTTGCCGATGTCCAAGGATTTTGTGTAGCTAAAAGTATTCCGGTACCAAATATGGTTGACGAAATACCGGTTCGGGGTCGTTCAAGAGCAGAAGGGAGGACTATCACTAATCTTCATCATTACCGTGCAAAGATTTTTTATGTTGCTATTGATAAAATATGTGTGGAGATGGATCACCGCTTTAGTGAAGGAAGTAACATTATACTTGATTGCTTCTCATGTCTTGACCCCAAGAACTCTTTCTCCAAGTTTGATGTTGATAAGCTTGCTCGTTTGCTGATATTTATCATGCAGACTTTTCTGATGATGACCGAGGAACAATTAGGGATCAACTTGAAACTTATGTGCTTCAAGTGAGAAGAAATGCTTCTTTTTCCACTTGTGAAGATGTTCAAAGTTTGGTTATGAAGATGGTTCAAACTGAGAAACATTTGGTATTTCCATTGGTTTATAAACTTATTGAGCTAGCTTTGATATTGCCGGTGTCGACAGCATCCGTTGAAAGAGCTTTTTCAGCAATGAAGATTATCAAGTCTAAATTGCGCAATAAGATCAACGATGTGTGGTTCAATGACTTGATGGTATGTTACACCGAGCGGGAGATATTCAAGTCGCTTGATGATATTGATATTATTCGAACATTTACCGCAAAGAAGTCTCGGAAAGGACACTTGCCTCGTAATTTTATTTAACCCGCTATTGTAAGATTATGTTTATCTCTTTTATTTTAAACTATATTTTTGTTGACAAAATGACGAGTCTCTTTTATTTTGATTGATTACTATTTATATATTATATACAATGTGAATTTGCTATCTTTAAATTTTTGTCCAGGCTTTATAATTTTTCTGGCTCCGCCACTGTGTTACAGATGAAATGCCCTCAAAAGTCTCACAACAAGAAACACCTCAAAGGTACATTCATTACCTCTTTTTATTATTATTATTTTTCATTTTGATACACATGCACAATAACAATATCCTTTTTATTATTATTATTATTATTATTTAACTGTAATTTTGTTTTCTACAATATTTAATTGGGGAACATGAGCTGCCCTTTTGCTATGTTTTTTTTAATTATTTTTTCTTGGTCGTCAAGCTCATATTTTTATCTGTATAATTCTATCAATATCATTATGTGTGTCGTTATGTTTAAAGATTTTCAACTGCACTTATAATTGAAACATTATTTTTAATCAAGATATAATAGTCTTATAATATATTTTTAATCTTTTTTCTGTTTTTTTTCACTTCCACTTAATTTTTATTCTACATTTCTCTCTCATTTGCTCTTCTCTATATCAAATTTGTTCAGAAAAATATAAATTTAATTTACAATAATAACTTCTCTTTTTATTTATCCAGTTACAGTTACGAGACTGGTTCGATATTTATTATAGAAGAAATATTATTAAAAAATTATAATGGGACAACTTTTATTATTTTTTTGAGAGTATTTTTGAGACACATCTATATAAAAAAATTAAAGATAAAAATAATTAAATATATAATGCCAATTATTTATATTCGAATAAGAAACCCGTTAATTATGAGGAATCCAAAGTTTCAAATCATCTTAATTATTATCTTCTTTCTTGTACTTTAATAGAAAATATTGTAATTTTTAAATTACAAAATAATAATAATAACGATAATAATAATAACACAAATAATAATAATATTTTCTCTTTTAATTATTAATTTTTATTGATCTATCCATTTTTAATTGGAAAAAACTTGAAAGTACTCAGAATCAACTCAATATTGAATTAATTTGCGAAATTGACGATTGAACTATTACTTAATTTTCATTCGGGTGTAACATTATTTAGTCAACTATTTTATAACTATCATTTTAATTAATAAAATCATTTACAGAATTGATCTATGCCAACTAATTAAAGCAAATGATTGCTCACCTACACTATATTACTTATTGAAGTACTAATATGTCAGCCTTTTGTAATCGACTTTAGTTGACATTTTTATAAAAGTACAAATTATTGTTGCAAAAAATAAAATTAATAGAAAATAATTATATTTTTTTGTTCAGAATCGAATATTGCTGATATAATCAATACAGCCAACAAATGAATGTGACGAGAGTAGGTTCAACATGTTACTTTTTTTAATAAATTTTTTCAGGAAACTTTTTTTTAATATTTAAACAGTTAAAAATTGACACAGCTTATTAATATTTGTCTTTAACACTAACTTATTTTTTATTTAATTTTCCATATAAATGAGGGTGTTAAAATAAAACTTAAATAAGTAATTTTTTATTATTCCACATTGTGTTCACAGAAACATGTTTCCTTCCTTTAAATTTAATTTAAAAAAAATATAAAAGATAGTAATGCTCCCTAGTGATATGATAAATTGATTTGTAATGTGTGTGTGTGTGATTCAAACATTCTACTCAACCGCTAGGTGTCACGGTCGAAGTGACATGTGAAGTAGGAAGCAAGACCATAAAGGCTTATGGCAATCATAGTTGACGGCTTTGCGCAAAGCTAAACTTCCTGCTCCTCCTAAGGGCGCACGTTGTAACATACCCACCAAGCTTAATGAGGAAACCAAATTGAAGGTGAAGTCCAAGGACAAAGTATGAAGTTGTGCTAAAGGCCAAGCCATTTGCTTATGCTCCTAAAAAAACCATATGATTGCAAAAAGTCCAAGCCCAAGCCTTCACCTACTCCTTATCACAAACCATATTATTACAATTCTCCACCACCCCCTTCACTCTCACCACACCCATACCCTCCTTACTATTATAAGTCACCACTTCCACCACCACATCATATTATTACAAATCCCTTGCTCCACCTTCTTATTACTGCAAGAGCTCTCCTCCACCATCACCATCATCTCCTCCATGTTACTATATATCTCCTCCACCTCCACCTCCACCTCCACCTCCTCTCCTAAAAGAACCATTTCATCCACTTTACTACTACAAGAGTCCCCCTCCACCTTCACCTTCTCCTCTCCTTCACTATTATAAATCACAACCCCCACCATCTCCATCATCACTTTCTTCCTACTACTACAAGTTACCTCCCTAGCTACTTCTACAAGTCATCCCTCCACCATTTCTGTCACCACCACCTTCATACTATTACAAGTCACCTCTTCCACCATCCCTATCACCACCACCTCCTTACTACTACAAGTCACCTTCACCACCAAAATCCATCACCTCCACCTTCCTACTACTACAAGTCACCCCTACCACCATCTCTATCACCACCACCATCCTACTACTACAAGTCACCTTCTCCACCACCTCCTTATTATTACAAGAGTCCTCTCCCACCATCTCCCACTTCTCATCCTCCTTACTACTACAAATCACCTCCACCACCTATGTCGTCTGCCCCAGCTCCTTATCATTACGTGAGTCCTCCACCACCAACCAAGTATTGAAAGCTTTTATTTTATTTCAGGTTCTAGTATTCATCGTGGAATAAAGTCAAGTTCCATTTGGAGCAGTGTTAAGCGTCTTATTTGTTGTACAAGTTCTTTGAATAAGAGTATGAAAGTATCGTCTCTATGCTATAATCTTTATGAATCGGATAAGGTTGCTTCTATTTATTTGGTGTCCATCTTGCACATCTTGTTCATACTAAGTTCAAGGAAGCGACAAACCAAAATGAGGAAGTAAGATTTGAAATGTTGATGCTAATGCAGGTTGCTTTTAGAGATCTCTTATTTGTTTCCTTGTAGATTATTAATATTGCCCATGGTGTATAATTGGATTCAAATGATTGTGAAACTCTTTTAATTATATCTTCCTATGTTGTTTGCACCCAATATTGTCAATATTCAACGTTAAAAGGAGCATAATAATTTGCATATCCCCTCAATCTTTATCTTTCTTTTTAATCAGCAAAAGATGAATATTTGTACTGATGTGAGAGGGGTACAAAGGGTACCCAAACCTAAATCTTGATTGTGTTTCTTTCCAAAATTTGATATACAAGTTACTGCAGTTTTAACAAGTAACTCTAGAGAACCAAAATCCCATTGAATCATAGATATCTTTTTTTAATCAGCCAAAGG
Organism: Glycine soja; assembly: GCF_004193775.1. Lineage (NCBI taxonomy): Eukaryota > Viridiplantae > Streptophyta > Magnoliopsida > Fabales > Fabaceae > Glycine > Glycine soja. The sequence goes on along the minus strand of NC_041009.1, from coordinate 47,653,276 downwards.
AAATAATTTTATTAAAACAAAGGAAAGGTACACGAAATTCCTTCCCCTGTACAGAGATCACAAAATAACAAAGGTTACAGGTAAAATACAAAGAAAAAACATGCAACCTCACGTGCCTGTAAAATCCATTTCCAGCTACTTATAACGTACACCTGCAATAATTGGCTAATCAAAATAGTAAGCAACAACTCCCTACAAGGAGGGGCCGAACAAGTCGTGACCACAAGGAAAGGTAATTCAGTTGGTATAAATATAATTGACCAAATCACCAAAAAAGAAGATACAAATGACCAATACCAAGTGTATTTCATAATGTTGAGTGTAATTCAGTTGGTAGATATCATAAGAGCTAATTAACTAACGGAATTAAAATAACTAAAAAATAGTTGCTCTTCTCTCCTTTATAAACTTTTATCTTTCCCATTTATTGCTTTGATTTTCTAGTTGTTCTTTTATCTTAGTCAAATGAGCCAAAATTACACCTTACGAATATGCAGTGCACTGCAAACATTATCATCATTGGCCCAATAGCCGCAGAGAAAGTATGCATAACTATAACGATGGAAAGGAAATAAACATCAAGTTAACAGAAATATTTGGAAAATTAAGATGCAAATGCAACTAATTAAGAGATGACTGGATAGTTATAAGTTTATATGAAACAACAAATTCATGCATGGTATAGCTATTAGGAAGAGTGGCATTGCATAAGCACTAAGTAAAAATCTATGATTCCATAAGGCATGAAGAATACCCAGCAGCAGCGTAAGGGTGGAAATTCTTCCTGCCGCCTGTTTCACTAGAATTAAATTCTAAGGAAAGAAGTGGCAGAGGAAACCTCAGCCTCAAATTAAATGACTCGATACGATGAAATAAGTCCAATTCCATTAACAAAGGGGGATTTGATATATAGCTCTTTTCTCTGGGAACATTTGCTGCAAGAGAAGAACATTTCATAATCAATCTAGTCTAGAAACTTTTATATAATACCAAGCCAGCAGGATCTTTAACACAATGAACTGGTGCAGGACATTCTAAACAACACAAATAAGTAACATACTAGAAATTTCAGAAAAAGGTTATTGTTGGAATAAGAAAATTTAAAAGTACACGGGGTGTGAATAGCAAAAGTGGGATGAGAATAACAACTTATAGGTTCTGGACTTTTTCTAACACATTGAAATAAACTATGATGCATCATTAAACTCTATATAGTCTAGTATTATAACACATGAATATGTTTATATGGATGTTATCTGTATGAGAAGACGTCAAAAGTGTAGTCCGATAGTAGTGAAGGGAAGGGTGGGTCAGAATTGGCATACTAGGCGAACATGTTTCGATTTATATTCACTTTGTTTTTCCTTGTCAACACAAGCTGGCTTGCTTTGAACAGGCCTAATTTATTTTGAAAAAAGCATCATAGAATAATAGACGGTTGATCCACCAAGAAAATAATACTAGTAAGATATAAGTTGGCACATTGGTGTCATGACAACAGAGACAAGGACTTGAACCCATTCACCAAATGCCCCCTAGGTACACTCGCATCATTATTATTACCCATATACTTACTTTCTTTTTTTCTTTTTCAAAACCAAGCAAATCAGATCCCAATACTAAAAATTTAATGGCCTAGAATAATAATAAAAGCATAGCCAATAAATAAATAATTTTAGCAGTAACTAATTTTTAATTAAGAAAAAATATAAAAGGTAATTGTTCCCCGCGTGTAAGTTGCGCTGTCTTGCTCGTCCTTTATGCTTCCGTTTAAGATTAACTCCGAAATTGTAGAGAGAGAGCGTTTTTGTGTTGTGTGTGTTTTCTTCTGTCACAACGTAATACTATTATTATTGTTGTTTGGGACACAACAACTCAGAGAGTTCTTGCAAATTTGCAATCTCTCTCTCTCTCTCTCTCTATCCCCTTTCTGCCGACGATTTTGTTTGTCCCCTTTGGATCAGGTTCGTTCGTTTGTTCGATCTCTCGGATCAGATCTGGATTCCTTTTCATTGCTGCGTCTTCGATCTCCTTTCTTTCTTTCTTTTTATGCATTATTGTTATTACTATTCGCAATCTCTTCGGTGGCCAATGATTTTTATTTTATCCTTAGATTTCGGATTTGATTTAGCTCTGCTGTATCTCTTTGGTTTGGATCTTCTGGCTGTTTTCTGTGATTCCAATGACAGAGTTTCATTCAATGTGTTTTGATTGTTTCAAGTTTGACATGCCACAAGGTGAGATTTGAGATGTGATGCGGGATAATGATGCTATCCTCCTGTTTTTTCAGAATTAAGATTGATCTCAGCAGAAGAAGATTCATGTTGGACTAATTTTTGGTTTTCGTTGTTGATCTTATATAATTGTGTTTCAATTTTGAGGTTATGATATTACTTTATACATGATTCATTTCACTCGTTATATTATATATATACCGACCGTGCTGACTGCAAACATTATTAATTGTTTTTTAATGCTGTCTGGCTTATTTGATTAATGTATCAAGTTTCTGACTAACTGGCATCTTCTGAAAATTATTTTAAACTGCTGTATTAAATTATAAATATTAATGCAACAACAAACAGATGATAATGCTTGAAAATATCCTCTTGGAATTCAAGTGACCATTATATTGTTGGGAAACTCTAAGCTTTTCTGGAACCGATGTGTGAATTTTTTTTCAAGTGAGCTTTATTTGTACATTGCAGTTCGTGCCCTTGGTGTTGGTTTGTAGCTTTTGCTGAATTCCAGCAATAATGAAGAAGGTTATTGGTCAAACTGTTAGGGACCTGTAAGTATAACTGTTCGTTATTCATTAACTCATGATTCAACATGTCATGAATAAAATTGCTATTTTAGGTGTTTATCACTATTTTAGAGGCCAATTGTATTTCCTAAATGTTCTACTCTTCATTGTATTCTTGCAGTAAAAGAGAAGTAAATAAGAAAGTGCTGAAAGTTCCTGGGATTGAACAGAAGGTAATTTTTGTATGCGATACTTGCTCATGAAATTGATGTTTCCTACCCTTAAATTTATGTATTATAATCTTATTTTGCAAAATCTGATGTAGATTCATTGTTTTATCTCCCCTCTTCTAGGTTCTTGATGCTACCAGCAATGAACCATGGGGTCCTCATGGATCACTTCTTGCAGATATTGCTCAGGCAACCAGAAACCCGTAAGCTTGGATTCTTAATTGTATGCTTGACATATTGTGTATTTGACTACATAGAATCTCATTTTTAAGCATCCATGCAGTCATGAATACCAGATGATCATGTCAGTAATCTGGAAGCGAATTAATGACACTGGCAAGAATTGGCGACATGTCTACAAGGTTTTGATCAGACTATTTTATGTTTTAGATACAATTGCTAGCAGATGCTGCTAATTTTGTTTACATTTGTTGTCACCACCAACTCTACAGTGTATCTTCCAATTTGTGAAATCCATTTTAATACTTGTTTATATCCTTTGCAATAACGATGATGGGTTGTTGCACATTAAGAATTATCTTTTTGTTTTTTGCATTTGCTGTTGATCTTACTTTCTTAAAAATTATGTGTTTCTACATTAACTGCCCTTTGTTAAACATCAGGCTTTGACAGTACTAGAGTACTTGGTGGCTCATGGGTCAGAGCGAGTCATAGATGAGATCAGAGAACATGCTTACCAAATATCAGTAATTCTCATTTAGTCAATCCTACTTTAAACTTAACATAGTTATTGCCATTCAGGTTCCTAGTTTTGTTGAGATGATCTAAAATTTATAATGTGAACTGATAACATTGTAATCATCATATGAACAGACATTGTCCGATTTTCAATATATTGATTCCAGTGGAAGAGATCAAGGAAACAATGTCAGGAAGAAATCTCAAAGTCTGGTTGTCCTTGTGAATGATAAAGAAAGAATCATAGAAGTTAGGCAGAAGGCTGCTGCTAACAGGGACAAGTAAGTCTCCTCTCCTTAATTCTATTGATATTTTGTATTTTGTTATTTTCCAGTTGTAATGTAAACTTGATATATACCCCCTTGATTAGCAAGCATAAGACATTGCATGAGTAGATAATTTCTTTTTAACTTCCCCTGAGTTTTAGAATTTGATAATCTGTATGTCTTTTGAGTTTCTGGGTTATAGATCTAAAATACACAGTAGAATATGTGAAATTTGTGTGAATGTATGTGAATATCTCAATTTCTAGGAGATATTAACTGTCTTATATGAATCACCAGGTTTCGCAACAGTACAGCAGGTGGAATGTATAGACCTGGTTCATATTCAAGCAGTGGAGCCTATGGTGACAGATATGATGATGATCGTTATGGAAGCAGGGAAGAAGATAGAAATGGCTATGGTTATGGAAAGGAAAGAGAATGGGGCAATAGAGATGATGATCGACATGGTCGTGATGGAGATCGTTATGGCAGAGATTATGAGGATCGTTATGGCAGGGATGGATACAGAGATGACGACTACAGGGGAAGAAGTCGAAGTGTTGATTACCAATATGACACAAGAAGCAGGAGCTCTGATAGAGATCGTTATGATGATGATGGACAACACTCATCTCGGTATGAACCTATATGATTAATCCCCGTAATTCTAAGGGCTGGACTAGCTCAAGCTTTTATACACTTGAGTCTAGTGTACTGTTAAGTTTTTTTAACCCTAATTTGTTACTTAAAATACACCTGTATCTTGAGAATCTCTGTGGAACTGAAAGATAAAAAACTTTGATCCTTTTCTATGCTTGAGCATTTAGGGGCATCATGCATGACCCTTTGTTTAATAGTTAGTTCTAGAAGTTCATTTAGTTCTGGCAGCATGACCTTCCTGTTCTTGTATTCATGTTTTCACATTATTGCTTCAAGTTGATGAAATGTAGGCTGTTCATTAGTGACTGATAGCTTTCATTTTGAGAAAAATAGGTTTACATTTTCAAGCTTTCCAGATTCAAATTTTAACAGATGGTGTAGAGAACCCAAACTATTCAGTACCTATGTGGCTTTTGATCTTTGTTTTAGTTATTTTAAAATGGAATATAGATTGAGCAATTTTATGTCAGTACATCTTCCATCATGCTTAAATAGTATACTTTTCAGTTGCAACTTGCAAACTCTAATCATCAATAAAGACAAACCTTTAAGAATCTATGTTTGACTATATTTGAAATTTGATTTGGTGATTAATTTGTGAAATCAGGATTTTACTTCTCATGGCATTTCAAAATTAAAATAATTTTGTCACTAAAATAGAAGCTAAGTTGCTAAATAAATGCTGCATAGAAGGAGTACTATACTTTACGTAGTGGTAAAAAAATGGCGTGTGATTTTTAAACTGTCAACATAATTATTGGAATGAAGTTTTGTCTCTTATGCATAAGAATTTATAAAAAGGTCAAAACAAGCTTTATATTTGTACCCAACTACCCATTTAGAGTGGGGTCTTGTGAGATCTATTGTTGCTTGTCCTTGGCCATTTAATTGTCAGAATATGATTATGACTTTAGTTTCATCCTTCTTTTACTCAAATGCTAGAAAGAGAGTTGTGAACTATTTGCTGAGATGTGAATCATTCGGGCTTCTAACTTTATATTTTTATGCTATGATCTCTCAGTGGAAGCAATGCTAAAGCTGAAGACCAATCTCTGGAAGCAAGGTAAATTTGTCAATAGGAATACACCTTTTCTCTCTCCTGTAAGCATATTGCTGCTAGGCATTTTTAAGGTTGATAATGTACGATACAAATGGGCAGGCTTGAGCGGAAACTTTCTGAGCAAAATATGGGTGCTCCTCCTAGCTATGAAGAAGCTGTCAGTGAATCTCGCAGCCCTGTACACAGTGAAAGGTATGAACTTTTATACTACAGACAGCACTTATTCACAGCAGAATCCGTTACTTATATTATTTTGATTGCAGAGATGTGGAAACTTCAGCAGCACCTGCTCCTAGAGACTCCTCTCCTCATGTAAATGATAATCCTAGTCAAACCTCTGCTCCTACGGGATCTTTTCCTGTAAACAATAATCCAACCGAAGCAACTACTGCTGCCAGTACTGCTGCATCTGGAGCTCAGGAAACTGAGGCGACTGATGATTTTTTTGACCCACGTGGTCCTGCATCAGGTGTTTATATACAGTTATAGTATTATGCTGGTCACTAAGTCTTCTGTCTGTTATCAGTAGTATTCTTGTAACAGTTTTTCCTGATTTCTTGTTTTGAATAATTCTTACATGTTTGAGTTGAATTTATTTGTACATGTCAAATTATTATTCAGTAGATCATCTCTCAGTTTCATAGGTGGAGGTTGGATTTCTATTTTAATTGTTGGGCTGGAAGTTTGAAATATATGCCTCATTTGTAATTTGATTTGCATATGCCTTTGCATTACAAATATTGTTTTCTTTAGACCATCCCTTGAGCATTCATGATGAGTATATATCTGTTATACACCAAAGTCTTAACAATGTGGTTTTTTGTCCTAAACACCATGAGCTTGCCTCACTTGGAAAATTGTTTGGCAATATGAAAAATTTCACAGCATTTCTCTGCTGGCCTCATGTTCTGGTAACCAGGACTGTGAAATAGGTGCTGGCTACCTTTTATTGATGATTCTTCTGTAGTTTTAGATTTTTATCCTTGGACAACTTAATATCATACAGACTCTGGAGTGGTTATATACACACTATTTCATGCATAAATTTGAAAGATTTTTTGAAACTGAATCTAAGATCCATTAATAAGAATAAGTTTCCTACATCCTTTAGTGGGAAAAGTTGGCCACTCATTAATGTAGCTCATACTAACAATTCTTTTCATTTACTTGTATTTTGAGTAGTATGTGACACTGCTGTATGCATGGTTTGTGGTCAAGATGTAACAACACTCTAGTCATACTTTGCTCCAGCCTCCAATATACTAATGAAATCAATGGCTTGAATTGACATTTGATGAATTATCATTGGCAAGCATTTGGGAGTTTAATGTTAATATGAGTGCCTGTTTGGATTAGTTTATTTTGGAGAAATTGTTTTTCTTGCCAGCTTCTTGAGAGAGCTTTTAAAAAAAATTATTATTTCCCCAAAAGTACACTGAAACAATCATAACATCAGTGGTCTTGAAGAGCTTGCGTTAATGCTTTAAGACTACTTTCTTTGAAAAGTAACATTTACTAGGCCTTGTACTCATGATATCTTTATATTTCTTCTTAGCTGCCCCAGCCACCACTAGTAACGTTGAAATGGACTTGCTCGGCTCCCTCTCAGACTCGTCCTCTTCAAATGCATTATCTCTTGTACCAGCTGCATCAGCAACTGCAGCCCCTGATGCAAATGCTGGATCAACAGCTTCCTTTGCAGCACCACCATCTGGGTCCAATAATTTTGATCAGGTAGGTATTTGTTCCATAGCTTTTACTTTTTCTAGTGAAAAAAGGATATCACCCCTCTTTTCTATGTTTTGACATAGTACTAAAAATAATGGATTTGCACTTGACTTGGAATTCTTATAGTTGTCAGCTTTATGCCATATTTTTGTCCATTTTGATTTAGCATGTGTGACCAACTGGGTAGGTGGGGAGTTTTTGTTAATAAATGTACCATATTACTTAATTACTTAATTATTTATCCTATTTGTGGACCAAAATGATGGAGATAGAATTCTGAAAATTATTTTCTATTTCTAGAAAGGGCATATCTTTCTCATAACTTGGCTTTGAATAATCTTTTAGATACATCTTAGTGTGTATAAAACAGTCCCCTCTGTCTGTTAATCTTTGTTTAAATAATATATTTGCTGGTTTGACTTTTGGCAGTCTTTTGAAGATCCATTTGGTGACTCGCCATTCAAGGCTTTTACTTCTACTGAAACTGCTCCATCTCAACCCCAGACATATCAGAGTATTGAGCCATCCCAATCAAATGGCCTTAATGCAGAAACAAACTCTAACTTTGGGTTTGGGGATTCATTTTCTGTTGTACCATACTCTGCACCTGTTTCCTCTGACGCTCAACCTTTCTCTACAAACTCTCAGTTTCCGTCTCAAGATATGTCATCTTCACAGCCAGAAACAGATATTCTTGCAGACATTCTTCCTCATGCACCATTATCTGAGATGCATTCACAGCAGAACATTCCAGTTCCTACAGATCAATTTTCTCAACAACCCTTTTCTGCTCCTAATGGCCAACCAGGACAAGTACAATCATCCTTTTCATCTCCCTCCAGTCAATATGCACAACCACCCTTTTCATCTCATGCTGGTCAACCTAGCTTGCATGCATTTTCATCTCCTACTGGCCAACATTTGCAGTCGCCTTTTGCTTCTCAAGGTGGCCAACCTGCACAATCAGGTGGTATGTATGGTGGATTGCACTCCCAGGGTGGATATCCAACCATGTCTCCTCAATCCCAAAATGGATATAATGGGCATATGAATAGTGGGAACTTTGGATCGACGGCAGCTTTTCCATCACACATGGCTCCCCAAGCTCCAACAGGACAGCTGCCACAGGGCACCAACTTCCCCCATCATGGAGGATCTACTGCTCACACTGCTCCGCATTTGTCTTCTTATTCTCCAACTCATCAAGCATCACAGTTTAACAGCCAGAGCTTTATTGGACAACAAGGGAATGCAGCCCCCTATAGCTCACCAATTACCAATCAACCATTTGCTTCTAATGCTTCACAATCCAATTCTTTAGTTTCTCAACCATCCAAGGACAAGTTTGAGACTAAATCAACAGTTTGGGCAGATACACTAAGCAGGGGATTGGTTAATTTGAATATATCTGGACGTGAGTGCTTAGACCTGAAAACCTGCTGTTTGTAACATTTCAGTTTCTACAGCATACTTTAAGTAGGACATTGATCTTGTATGGACAAACTGTTAACTTCTATGTTTTTTTTACATGCAGCTAAAACAAATCCATTAGCAGATATTGGGGTTGACTTTGAAGCCATTAATAGGAAGGAAAAGAGAATGGAGAAGCCCACTACCACAGCTGTAACATCAACTGTAACTATGGGTAAAGCTATGGGATCGGGTTCAGGTATGGGTCGGTCTGGTGCTGGTTCTCTAAGGCCTCCTCAAAACCCAATGATGGGTTCTGGCATGGGCAATGGTCCTGGTGTTGGTATGGGTATGGGAGGCTATGGAGGAGGCATGAATGCATCAATGGGTATGGGAATGGGGGGAATGGGTATGGGACAAGGATACCAGATGCAACCCCCAACTGGATTGCCTCCTGGCTCCAACATGCCAGGTAATTATAATAACTCCATGATGGGTTCAGGTAGTTATGGTCAGCAGCCATATGGTAGTTATGGTCAGCAACCATATGGCGGCTACCGATGAGATAGAACATTATGCCTAGATAGCAAGGTGAAGTACATTACTGATTGTTTTGCTACAAGTTGAGAAAGAGAAATGCCAATACAGTGCTACTAGTAGTAGTCTGTATTTTGAATTTATAGCGGTGTATCATTAAAGCTGCAGTTTGCTGTAAAGTGACCCAGTGTGATGTATGTGTATTTCTTGTTATAAATATGCTGTTACCATTCTTTTTGGGTCACCCTTTCTGTAGGTGCTTTGAGCATCAATGTTGTGTACCAGTGACTGGATATAATAACCTTGCTTGGGTTATTGCTTTCTTTGCTTGTTCCTCATTTTTTTAACACCAACAGGTGGTTTGATATTAATATAATTTTTCCATTGTACTTTTAGGATCGGAATTCACTGGTTTTTCTTTGAAGCTTTTTAATTCTTGCTGAAAAATTCGTTAATAATTCTTGCTGGGATAATGAACTCTGACAAATGCAACTCTAGACCCGTGTTAAATATTGTTACCCCCAATTCTGAACCATACGTATTTTTTTTCTTCATATTTTGGAGTTCTGTTAGGTAGTCTACTTGGTACGAATATCTATTTCTTCTGTCCCTAATTATAAGCTTTTTCAGAAATTTGTTTATCCTTTTTATAAAAAAAAAATCTAATTTTTAGATGTATTAATTATTATTTTTCTACATACTCTTAATTATTTTCTCTCCAAATATTAATGAGAAGCAATTAAGTGCATAAGTGCATAGAGATTTGTCTCAGGAAAAATGAATAGAGAAATAAGAAAAAGGATAATTTTGAAAAAATATCAGATTTAATGTTATTAATTAAATTAATTATTTTTTTAAGAGATGTGAATTTGTTTAAAGAGTCATATAATTATAATTAGGGAATAATATGGAATGGAATCCATTTCCCTTATTCTTGGTAGTGGCCTCCTTTTGGATAATTCTAAAGCTAATGTTACACGTGTAACAATTGATCCTAAAAAGGCATCAAGCATTGCTAAATGAAAGCATTAACAAGTCGCGTAAAATAAGATGCAGAGCTTTTGGTGCTGTATACTTTCATTTAAAGTTATCTGATTCTTTTTCCTTTAGATGAATGGTGTTGACACCATGCTTTTTGGTGTTGGACATTCGTGACTTTGGTGGCGTCGATACCATGCTTTAATTGCTTTCTATGTTGGACACTGGACTTCTAGTGACGAATCCGATGCCATGATTTTCGTGTTGACACCAGAATCTTGTGTCCCAACATTTAATTTTACAAAATTTCACCTTTTTCAAAATTATTTAGCCTCCAAATTGTAAATTGCATTTGGAAAGCCAATTAAATATAAATGAGTATACTGGGAATCCAAGCTATAACATTTATCTTAAGTTCTAGTAAAAGTTGCTTAAAAATAATTTGAAGTGAAAGTAGTCGATGTAATTGTAAATAGACATATACACAACTATAGATTTAAAAAAACTTAGACGCCGTTTTGCATGAAATTGTGAGTTTCAACGCTCGGTAAACTTATCTTAGCGATATAGGACATGAGAATCTTTCTCCCTATCAGAACAAATAAATATAAAAATGGGCTGACAATAAAGGGAAAAATTATTTTCAAGAAATTTCCCATTCCTGACTATAGTTGTAATAACTTTTTTCTTTTTCCAGTATTTGGATAATAAATCCATGTGATATCTTAAATTACTGGTTCCCGATGACCATGCTGCTTGTACCACGTCCGGCTTCCTCACTTCCAACAACCGAGCTGCTGTGCCTAGATCAGGTTTAACCCTTAGCTTCCAGTTATCACCTTCATCAATATGAACCATCAATTTCCTGGAACATCATCATCAACAGCAACGAATATAAGAAACAAAGCTTTCTCATCCAAATGTTCCTGACATGATATTGTAGGAAATTGGCTTTATGGTGTTACAGTAGTTAATGGTTGTTCAGAAAGTGCAATTAAACAAGCCAACTTATTCCAATCGTATACTTGAATATAAGTAACAGTTAAACAAAAATAAATATGTCTTACCATACCACTAAAGAAAAGAAATTTGAAAGTAAAACAATTATGATTGCCGATTGTCATATAATACAATTCATAAATCTGGAATTACATAAATGAAATGAAAGAAAAGACAATCAAGAGTCTTTCCATTTATTAAATTCTTTATGTTATGCCAAAGACGAGAATTAACAAAAGTGCAGGAAGCAAAAGAATACACAGATTTAATATAGTTCGGCTCATATGACCAACATCCACACAGGCAGTCTGAGAGGTCTTTTTCTTTAGAGAACAGAATTTTACTGGGTACATCATGGTAAAAGGGAGATAAGAAATTAAAAATTTGCAAATGCAACAACACCAGTAACCCAGGAGCACAACATAGTTTTTAGCAATGAATGTAACAATTTCTGGTAAGGGAAGTTGTTGGATAGACATGATGTGTATCAAGTACTTTAAATTGTTGGTCAATATGCAATATGAAAAGAGGATTTATCTTTTCTGATTTGGTTCCGACCAGTCAGAAAACATGTTTCCAACTTTCTATTAGCCCGATGCACAAACTCCCAGATGCTATATCAATTTATGGCCGAAATAAAGATTCCACTGAGTCAATAAATATCACAAGCAATAAAGTGAACTAGATGATATATTGGCATTGCATAATAGGTTTCAGAAAACCTACAAGCAATAAATTTTTCATTCGCTCAGTAACTGATCACATACTCCACCATAGGAAAGAGCATGACGCTAGCTAATCAAATAAAGCTATAATTACTGACACCTCATAAGTTATGCCGAAATATCTAAAGTGTGCTATTCATGATCAACAAGAAAATGTAGAATAAGATAATAACACTTTCAAGGAGCTGCAAGAACACCCCCCCCCCCCCTCCCCCCTCTTCCTTCAATTTTCTAATTGTAATTCTGATGGTTTTAGGGGTCAACGATGGCAGAGTTGGTGGATCGCACTCACTTGGAGTACTTGGCATCATAGGAGTAGGATTGTATTCCTAAATGAAAGCTTTAATGGTCATAAATTGATGGAGGATGCATTAAACCTGGAAAGAGGATTTGATATCCCATTTCACTCGTGGTCTAGCAGTATTAGGGATGTTTTTTGTACTCGGGGGGAATAGTATATAAAATGTACGGTTTTGAGGGTGGGTGGTTACCTAGCTAATAGCCAGATCTTTGGTTCTCTAATACTTATTCTGTATATTGTATTAGTTAACCATAGGTCTGCTCTCGTTGATGCTATGCTGTTTGTAAATCAGTACCACTTGTACTGCTTTCACTAATATATATATATATATATATATATACTTTTGCCGATCAAAAAAAAAGAAAATAAGCCAAACTTTTGATACTCAGTTTTGCTGGGTTTGGTAGAAGTAAAGCCAAAATTTTGTGGCAGTTCCCTGCTCTTTGGTGCATATATGGTTGGAGTGTGATTCTCATGTCTTTAAAGAGAGCTCTCTGAGTGAGAAGCTTCTGTAGGATATGGCACTTGGCTTCTAGTTGGTGTAAAGCTCATGATCTTTTTAAAAGGGTTTCCCTTATCTATGTTTGAGGGAGTGGGTATCTTTGCTCAATTTTTTTTTTTTATCTTTAGTTTGAGTTCTTTTTTAGGAGGACCTCTTATCCTCCAATCTCCTTTTATCTTTTTGATTAATTCCTTCTTTTATCATAAATAAAACAACAGTAGTCCAGAACAAGTTACCGTTAGACTTGAGAAAAGTTATGTCTGGAATCACTCCAGAAATACTTGAATTCTGTCACCCATCCTGTCTTGAAAATCTAACAAGAGTTTCCCCCCAACTTCCTCAGTAGCATCATCTAAAAGCTCTTTGATGTTTATGCCACCCAAAGCTGTATAGAGTTATGAAAAAAATAACCAACAAAAATTGTGAAAAAGAAGCTTTGAGTCACAAATTCAGAATAGATATATACAGTAAACTATAATAATTTCTAAATAGTAATAGTACCAGGAACTATGTTTGTGATTCCATCCAGAAACCCAGCCTGTATATAGCAAATTACATGTATTAGGAGAAAAAGGAAACAGGAAATCTTTATTGGAGAAATATTCAATTGAACATACACATAATTTAAAGATGAATAACTGAATGACCAGGGAGGGGTTACCACAGAAAATATGTATAACCATTACAAAACAAAAAGGTTGGAGATTGGCATTTATAAAACAAAAGTCATGTGTACTGTATTTCATTTCTCTTTCTGTTTTTCCAAATAACAGGGAAGAAGGGCAAGCACAAAGTGGTGGAAGAAAGGTGGTTAATTCAGGAAACTGGGATGTCCAATTATACTACTTACACCACTATTTCAACTCCAAATGAATCACTTTGATTATTAACTTGAATGCAACATATCTGATAGTTCTTCTTCCCAAGACTAATTGTTCAATTAAAACTAGAGAAGTTCACGAGGTTTCAATGGTAGCAGCAAATAACAGTGAGATCAATGTATGCCACTTTGCAAGCACAAGGGACAAGCAAAAAAAAAAAGTTAGAATAGTACAAGTACACATGGATTTTTGACATGTCCGAAATTGGGCTAGAATTAAAAAGAAATTATGTAAATGGAATCCACAATGTATTGGGATTCTAAAGATAAAGTTGCAGCAACTTATGGTAAAATCATTCTTATCAAATGTGAAAATCAGTAGGCTGCATCCTTAACTAGTTCTGACCAGTTAGTTAATATGAATAAATCATTATTCTTTTTTTCAGTACCACTGAAAGGTATGATAACTTACAGGAATCCTAAGATCAAGTCTCTCAAATCCATCTCTGCCAGTTATTTTTACTCTGAGAGTTCGAGACCAGATACCAGAAAAAGGGTTCCTTGAACTATCTGCACCATATTTATTGTACACATCATCAGGTGTTATAACTTCCACAATTGGATCTTTGAAACTTTGATTTGTCTGCTCTGTATCAACTTGATCTCGCCGTTGTATACTGTATAGGTTACTGCTCTCTGACAAATAACTAACTATTACTATGAGAATGCAAGAATGGAATGCACAATATATATTTACAATGTGAATATCAGCATGAGACCTTTACTTCTATCTTTGTTTCTCCCCTAGAGCTGAAACATAGAAATTCACTAATGAAAAAATAGCTATCTAAGTTTCTCTTGAGTCGTGACTATCTACGATTAATTAGATGGCCTTTGTTTATTTTGATAAAATACTAATGAAATATTTAACTTGATATTCAGCATTGAACATATCCACTTCACATAAATAGACCTTAATAAAGTTCAAAGGCTTCTCTCCACAAGCAGATGATTTCATAAGGTTATTCATCACCATTCATCAACCAACCCCTCCCAAGCCCAACACGTTTATGAAAGTAAAGGGCTATTATTCACTTAATTTTGTGTTAAGATCTGTCTATCCTATTCCTACCTCTCTTGGAAAGCTGCGGATTGGTGGTTGTAGCATAACGCTTCTCTTCTTCATAGTAAGCATTGAAACCTAAGATATCCTTAATTTCTTCAAAAGATGGCATGCTTCCGGGAGGAGGAATACGGCCACCTCGAATGGCAGTGAGTGAATCCTACAAATGCAGTCATGTTGAACAATAAGGCTTGTTGTAAAGGAGTTAAAAGGTGAATATAACTAAAATCAAATCATAAAACAAACAAGTATTTGGTAGCATGTCTCAATCCTGAGCTTATCAGCACATGTAAGTAATATGAAGGAAGAGAAGTGACCTGCATTGCTCGTATAGAAACCCCGATCAAGGAAAGTGGATACGCAACAATTTTAAAACCAATATCTTGAAGCTCCATAGGATTAAGTATGGGTGTCTTGCCACCTCCTTCGAGCATATTGGCCTACACAAGAGAAGAGGCACAACACAAGTGAACAAATGCATTCCCCGCCCTCTATAAATATAATCAAATATAATAAAGAGAAAGGTACCATTTTGGGAACGAGCGGAGAAACGTCGCAGAAAGCCTTCATCTCTTCCCTGGAAGCAAGGGCGTCGATGAAAAGAACATCAGCTCCAGCATCCGCAAAGGCCCTTGACCTAACAAGCGCTTCCTCCAACGACACAGCTTGCCGAGCATCACTGCGCGCCACAATCACAATGTCGGAACCGCTCTCTCTCCTCGCATCAACGGCCGCCTTAATCTTCATCACCGCCTCTTCTCGAGAAACCACTCGCCTCCCGCGCGTGTGCCCACACGCTTTAGGAGAAACCTAACTAATTAAAAAAGTTAAGTAAATCGAAGATGAGAATTATTTGATACAAAGCAAACTAACAAACTGACCTGATCTTCGAGAATGATTCCGGCGAATCCGGCTGCGATGTATCCCTTGAGAGTTCTCTTGAGGTTCATGGCATTGCCGTAGCCGTTGTCGGCGTCGCCGATGACGGGAATGGAGACGGATTGGGTGATGAGTTGTCCCTGATGGAGCATTTCGGCGTAAGAGATGAGGCCAGTGTCGGGCAAGGCGAGGCTGGCGGCGGAAATAGAGAAGCCGCTGCTGAAGCAGAATTGGAAGCCGGCGTTCTCAACGAGTTTGGCGCTGAGAGCGTCGAAGCAAGCAGGACCTTGGTGGACCCCTGGGGAGTCCAGGATTCTGCGAAGCGCCTTCGCAGGTGAAGAAGAAGAAGAAGAAGAAGAAGCCAAAGAGCATGCTACGCCAAATGATGATTTGGATTTTGATAACAGCGAAACCGAACCAGATTCAAATCGGAAGAGGGAAGAAAGGGTAACACTGCTAGTGCCAACCGCTGAAACCTTCATTGCTCACTGCACTTTCATTACCAATCTAATTTCTATTTTATAACCATTCCCAAATTTATTCTACTCTTTCGTATATCAATTACAAAACATATAATTACTCCTTCCCCTCCGTTCACAATATATGAATTTTAAGATTTTTTTTATAAGTATTAAGAAATATATATATTAATTAACTTCTTATTATATTTTTTATTTCTCTAATTAATCGTTCATTAACTCTTTTTATACACTACTCACACTACTATTTATTAAAGATAATTTTAGAAAAAAAAAATATATTCAATGTGGCATTGATTTTAAAAAATGACATATATTGTAGAATATTTTTTTTTTAAACATCATATATTCTGTAATCAAGAAAGTAATAAATATCTCCTGCATGGTACTCGTACGAAGAATTAATTTGTAAATGTAAATTATTTTCATTTGAACTGAACTATAAAATTTGAATGAATTTATTTTTCATTCATCATTAATAAGCCATTAATTTTACTGTACCAGGCAATTTATTATTAGATGACCATGCAAACAAAGTCTTTACATCTTATGGGTAATTTAATTTTAACTATTTTTAAAAATAATTAAAGCTGAATTTTCATATAAAAAATCTTAATATAAAACATAAATGTAAAATAGTTAATAATTATATTTTTTTAAAAGTGATTATTAAATAATAATAATAAATTATGTGAAGAAACAGCGATTCTATTTAACACTAGTTTGATTACTATTTTTTAAAGTAATTTTTTTGTTTTGATAAAAGTTATTTTAATTTAAAGTTCGAACCAACTTCCAAAATTCTATTTTAAACAATAAAAATTGTTTGATAAGGGTTAAAGAAGAAGAAGAATTAGAGTTTGATTAAAGTAAATACATAATTT
This sequence comes from Glycine soja, assembly GCF_004193775.1. Taxonomy (NCBI): domain Eukaryota; kingdom Viridiplantae; phylum Streptophyta; class Magnoliopsida; order Fabales; family Fabaceae; genus Glycine; species Glycine soja. The sequence goes on along the minus strand of NC_041009.1, from coordinate 47,636,250 downwards.
TGAATGGTTGTCCACACTCCCCCAAAGAGTGACAACCTAATCCCACATGCTTCCCTCTCTCTTCTCTAATCTTCATCACGGCCTCCTCCCGCGCGTGTGCCACACGCTTTCGGCTGACCTGGTCTTCGAGAATGATTCATGGCATCGGAATGAAGCCACTGGCGCCGAGAGCATCCAAATAACTACTTCTACTTGCTGTTCACTTTATCTCATTATTCAGCATTTCCCATTATTGAGAAAGAAAATAACATCATGTGAATTAAATAATATTTGCACAAAATACATTCTTCAACTCCAAGGAGATACTTTGAATGAGAGGAAAAGGTTGGTGGTGTTTTTTGTTTTTTATTTCAGGTCAGTCAGTTGATCCATGTTGCTCGATTATATTTCTTATTTATATTTTTACCCCTTCCATTTCTTTCTTTTCATTCCTTATTCATGTCACAACAATTTCCAATAATCAAAGACAACCTTAAATTGAGGACATAGAATTACTACTACTACTACTAATTTGACTCCAAAAGTTTCTATTTCTTTAAATTAATTTCTTACTTTAAAATATCAGATAATTAACAACATACTGACTAAAAAGTTGGCTATTGATCTCCAGATGATGAAGAGTTTTCTCAAAATTCCATCAAACGAAACTTTAGAGGATCCTTTAAATTACAAGACATGTGAACAAGAGCAGCATCTGAAGGAACATTATCTTCTTGGAATGCAATCTTGCAGGAGCTGCCAATACATAATAAATTTAGACTAATCTCCATTCTCTTGAGGATACTTTTCCTCATGGTTTTTCTGTGTATGAATCTGTAGGTCTATACTAAGCTACCCATGTTTTTGAGCTTCCAGCCGCAGCTCCTTTGCTATGATTTCCTGAATTGGCTTCTTCATCTTGTTTGACTGCAGGGCGATGATCATCGATAGCAGCGTTTGGAGGGTGTTGATCATCATCTCTGTCCCCTCTGCAATAAGTAAGAAGAAACACCATAGTGAAAAAAAAAAAAAAGACTCAATCTATTAGAAACATTAAAGGATACTCAAGTCTCCGTTTCCTGAATCAAGCTAGAGAGGAAAACAAAATGTGAAACAACGGCTTTTGAGAAGCACAAGATTATACCTACAACAGCTGACTGACCATATTGTTAATTGTGAAAAATCCTTAAAAATATAAAATCATGGGCTATTTATTAAAATCATCCTTGACCTTGAGCCAATGGAGCATTCATATATGTCTTTCTAAATACTACTGTGTCAATGCGTCATGAAAGAAAAAATAGAAATTCAGCAAGCAAGGAATCCCGCCACAAACAGATACAGAAACCAATAAATTAGGAATAGCTCAATTTCCCTTACTGGGCACACATCTAAATCAACATAAACCCCATCACCATTGACAAAGAAAGTGGTACCAAGCTATGCCCACACTTCTGATATAAATGTGTGGTTAATGCTCAATGCTCATTGATACTCAATGTAGACGTTAAGCTATGTCATAAAATGCTAGAAACAGCAGAATTAATCTAGAAATAATTCAATTTTAGAAAATCCTCGATGAACATCACAACAGTAACTATATGAGAAGAAAGTGCAACAATACTTACCCTGAATAGATTATGAGCCCAATGGTAACGGCACCAAATGACACAAAGTACATCCAATCAACCTGGAAATCATAATTAGCTCTAGAGATGTTAGCATGCTGAAAATGCGGCTCACATCTCATAGGAATTTCCCCGTGGGAAAAAATAACAAGGTTGTAACATTACTATCAGACCTTCTCATGGTACGCAAAAATACGAATTAAGACAGCCCACATGTCTGAGGTCAACAGAGACAAATTTAGCATTGTAGAACCATTGATCTGTAACAAAACAAGAGAGTATATTTAACAATACTACATCTCAGTGAAAGCTGGATGGGGGATATTTATCATCCGTCTCCCTTTGTTAAGCTAAACTATACCATGAATGTTCAGAGGGAAAAGTGGCACGCAAAAGATGCCATTGCCAGTTAGACATTCATAGGCTATAGAATAAGTTAAATTTCTCCAATGCTAGGAAAGAATTTCAAGAAATTTGATGGGAAATAAATTTTTCAAAGTACTACATAATTATTAAATTGTTTTGGTCCAGAATTAAAATCAGTGTAAAAAATGATAGAGAAACACTCAGAGAGAGAGAGAGACAGATTAAAACCAAAGAACTGCATTCTAGAGTTTTTTTAATCAATTATTTTGTTTAGTTCCATCTATTTTCTTTTTGGTACATTTATTCACTCATTTCATTCCACAGTCATAATAAAAAATATATTCAGAATATCTATGGTTTGAAACCACACCTTAAGCAGAACAGGGACTAAAGAGTAAAACATAAACATGGCCACTGCAAATCCAACAAAAGGAAGCGCCTGAAACCAACATTGAAAGAAATGAATATAAATAATAATGCTTACAGATCTTACATCACACTAATTAGCATTTTGTGACAACATATATAACATTATAACTTGGTATCAGACATCCTAGTTAAAGTGAAATTCTATAGTATCATTTTCTCAATCATAGTGAGAGAGTGATAAAGAGAGCTTACTGCCTCAGCCGACCAATGAATAGATTTAAGTTCATTGCGCTCAAGTATGCTTCTGTAATAATAATTAAGGATACAACAGGAAAAAGAAATGCAATAATTCTAGTCAATGGACATAAGTTTTTATTTTTCCTTGATTAAATCAATGTGAATTACATATCAAAACATCACTTTTAGAAAAATAAGTAATTAATTTTAGAAACTTGAAGTTGGAACTTCATTAAAATTGTATTTCATTCACCTGTGACTACAACTCGATCAATTTAACATTTCAAAGTAAATTCCCAAATCAAAATCCATAGTACAGTATAATTATGACACAGAACAATTTGTTAAATTACTGAGCAAACCAATAACTATTTGGCATAAAAAATGAAGTTAGATGCTTAAGTTATGCAACAGAACAAGCATCTATTGAAAGGTCAAACAAATATGATCATGCATAAAACAATAAATCCCGGAAGGAATGCTTGAGCCTCTGCAGCTGCTCCCAAATAGATTCCTCTGTGCAAATTTAATGGGAGAAATAGTTTATAGAATGTACAGCACCTTGTGATAAATATTCAGACAGAAAGCTAAGACAAAAATCAAAACAGCAAGAACCCATAGTCCTCCTAATGTATGTAATCAATTTGAAGGATACATTTGAATGGCACTGATAATGCCACCAGAGAGACCTAACATTGCCATAAGCTCAACTCTATCAGCACTTTTCACAAGAAACTCCTGCAATATAAAAGAAATAACAGCAACAAAAGGAAGATTACACATACTGAAACACTAATATAAGAAGTCAGGCGGGAATGTGATGGGAGTGCATCGCAAGAATTAGCCCAAACTAGTGGAACACAAACTGTGAAATACTAACTTAATAAGAATTTACATTTAGGACAGAAAGCACGTCCTTTGAATAGCAATCAATATTTTCAATAGTAGTTAGTGAGTATATATATTAATTTTCTTGTGCCACGCTATCAACTGCTCGAGTGTTGCAAAATTATTTTGAAGCAGAAGTACAATCAGCTTACCTCACTGACATTACTGATTGCATACAAGGTAGCACCGGCAATAACAAGAAGGTCCCCTTTACGAGGATTGCTTCCACCTATAACAGGTGAATATGACATCAAACTACTACCATAACTGGAATTAAGCATGTTACTGATGATATTAAATATAGGATAAAAATTTACTAGTTGCATGGTTTCTAAGGATAAAGATATGGAACACTTGCACACACTTTTTTTATGCGCTTGAGAGGGTGTATATACTGTTCAAGTATAAATAAAAGATAAGTTTAAATATCTTTATAGTCCTAGTAATTTTTCACTTTTTTGTTTTTCATCCTTGTAAAATTATTTTTTATTTTTAGTCCTTGTAAAATTATGTTTGCTTTATTTTTAGTCCTTGAAACATTTTAGATAGTAAAAAAAAAGTATTATTTAAAGCGTTATAAGGATAAAAAACAAAACAAGCATGATTTACAAGGACTAAAAATAAAAAAAATAATTTTGTAAGGAAAAAAACAAAATTATAATTTTGTAAGGACAAAAAAAATATACTAAATTGTGAAGACTAAAAAATATTTAAGCCTAAAAGATATTGATGTCACTAGGCAGTACGTAAAAAGCCACCCACCTGCACGGTCACCTGAATGAACATCAGAAAACACAACCAAGACAAGGCCAGCAACGCAAACAACTACACCAGTAATCTTTTTGAATCTATATTTTGTTTTCAAGAAAAGCCATGTAAGAAGCATGACGGACGGAATTGACCAGCAGTCAAGCAGCATCACACTGGTGAGTGAGGTGTATTGGTATGCCTTCACAACTGTTCGGTAGATGAGAATTACTTTAGATATTATTGCAAGTAAAATCATCTAAATCAACATATGACTTGCTTCATTTTAATACATAGGAAGAGTCCAATATAAATATACAAGAAAGGAAGGTCACGTTTGAGTAATTTCTATATGAATATTAAAATTTGGGTCATATAGTTTAGTCATCTGACCAATGATTGTTTGAGCAGACTGCATATAAATATATTAATTTCACCAATGTTTTTTACACTACTATATAATATCAAGTCTCTGGAATCATGAAACACTTACCAAGAAAATTTGCTTCTACATCAACCAATCCGAGAATTATATAATAGTACCATTTTGCCTGTGTTAGAAGCATATGAAGTTAGTGGAGTAGTCATCAAATGTTTTACTTACTTGAGAGGAAAACAGAGTAAAAAGTAGTAGAACAGCTGATCTTCCTGAAAAGCAGCACTCTCACACTCTCTCCGTGAAGCAGAAATAAAAGAATATCATTTCTTTTGCTCAAAAATTAAGAAGTCATTATATAAATACATGGCATGTTTTTACTATTTGCCACCCACATAAAAAATTTGCAGATTGGTGGAATGGTTGGAGCATCTAAACATTGGTAGATCAGGCATCTAAAGAATTACCCCTTCCAAGCAATAATTTTAGCAGCAGAGCAACAGAAAGAAAGGGAGATTTGGAGAACAGCAGCAGTTTTACAATAGAAGGAGAAGCATAAGGAGTTTAAGAGTAAAATAAAATACACGGATCATGCAAAAACTGTTAAAATCTTCTTGCCATCAATCTCTTTCAATCCCAATAACAGACTTAATCTTTAAAAAAAAAAAAACATTGCATCATATATTTGCAAATAATAAAACCCTAATGGCAATAGTATCATAACCTTGAGTGCTTTCCTTCGATATAGGAGAACAGTTCCATAGACAAGCGTCAAGAACACATAATTCAGAAACGACTGTGAAGTTGGAGCATTAATTCCTACAATAATGAAAAGAATTAAAAATGAAAATTGGCACGAGAAAGCATAGAATCGAAAAGAAAAATACTAAACATACCTTTTTTAGCCAATTCAGAGGAAGTGAAGCCGGTGGAAGTGATGAGAAGAGAAAGAAACTGACCCAAGCCGAGACCTATTAACGTGTTTCGGGTCCAAATCCTGGCAAAGTCGAACATCATATTTCCCAACACAACAGAATGAATGAAAGGTTGTTTTAATTAATCTAAATTCCTTCTATCTATTTAGAAGAAGAAGAAGAAGAAGAAAGGGAATTTGTGTTGTGTTGGGTGGTTGAGAAAGTGAAAGACAAGCCGAGACGAAACGAAACCAAAAAGCATATTGAATTTGAAGCAATGGGTAGAGTTATTGATCACACTCACTGCATGCTCATAGTCAAATCAATCTCTCTTTCACTTCCTCTCCCGCGATTGCACCATTGACCTTTATATATACAACTTGTCTTAATCTAATTTTTTTAAAAATGTAAATTATATTAAATTCAATGACAAAGAGAAAATTTATTCGTATAAGAAACTTAATTTTACTAAAAATCTACACAAAATTGATAATCTTCAAAAATCAACTTATTTTCCAAATACAGGAATCTTATTTAAACGAATGGGTTGATTTTATTCTTTTAATCCTCGTGGGACCAATTTTGAGGATCACCTCCCAAATTATCAACTTTCTTTTGTCTTTAGGTAAAACATCATTCTCAAAAGCTTCCATTAGTGCGTGCTGCTCTACGCAATTATGTTTTCTGAAATTTTGAACATAAAAGAAAAATTGTATGAGGTATTTTTTTTTAAGTATACATATTTCAAAAATATTTTATGATTACATTAAATATTTTTTTCGTCACACGTATTTCAAACACATACTCTAAAATTTGAAAATTTCATTTTATTGTCAATCTTTTGTATTGAAAAATGTTTTCAATGTATATAACATACATAGGTTATCTTTTTGACTTGTGGAGTAGTCAAAAAAATCGTATCTTAGGTTACCTTTTCCTTTTAATAAACCAAAGTGGTGTACAGAAAGTTATGCTCACTCTAAATGATGATGATTAACACCCTCTTTCAGCCGCGTAATGTGCTTTCCCTTTTCTTTTCGGCTGTTTCAGTTCACTTTACTTTTTATTTGCTGATTTTAGGTTCTGCCTTCATCTTTTTACGTGGGAAAATTCCACGGCCAGCAAGGTACAAAAGATGTTGGACTTGGACCATTATCGAATATGGTTAATTAATTGTTTTTAATAGACATAAAAAATTAATTAATTTTACTATGCTGTTACACAGGCAATGATTGATAGACAAATAATGTTATTCTCACTCTCTTTTTTCTCTTCACACCATTTAATATATCACATATTATTGTTATCTCCCTCTTTGTTGTGAAATAGTATGTGTCATAAAAATATGTTGTTAAGTCCTTAGTTATTTTAAAATTAAAAAAAAAAGTCAATTATATTTTTAATAATAAAAAATATACATTTTTAATGTACAAAAATAATTTAAATTAATCTAAATATACACCTAGGACATATTTATTGATTTAAAATGTTTGTATTGTCATTTCAAATCTTATAGCATCAAGTATCATATAATTTCACCGCAAAAATAAAAATGATTATGTTTTATGAAAGGGGGGTTGGATTTGCCAAACAACAATCCAAACACGCATTAAAATTAATTTTATTACCAAATGCGCACTCATTAGTATAGTATCAAAAAGTAATCTAATTAAGTAAGGTGTAATTTTTTTTTTTCCTTTGAACATACAAATTACAAGAGAGCAACTTCTGTGGACTGTGAATCTCTGTTGGAGCAGACTCATTCCCCAATGCCAGATCTCAATCTAAATTTAAATATTTTCAAAGTCAAACCAGTTACTGAATCAAGGAAAAACACTAATATACTCGCTCGTCTAATTATACTTATTGTTCTTTTTTGTTTAAAAAGTAAGAAGAAAATAAAAGTAGAAAATCTGATATTTTAATTTGTTTTAGAAAAGAAAAGAAAAAAATATATGATGATATAAATATCCTAAATAAAAATTAAATTTTGATAAAATTGAGGACATTTTTTGTCTTTTACGTATCTGCGCCAAGCGCAAGTTAGCAACTCGACGCCAACATACCTTGGAGGGGCCAAGATAGACGGCCCAAGGTCAATGGGCCCAAAACTAAAATCCAGTCCAGAACAATAATCAACTAACCGTGTTATTTCCATTCAAAATTAACGTTTTTTTTATATATTTTTTCTTGTTTTATTTCTCTTAAAACGTTACTTATTTCATCTAGTAACTGTGGGTTACTTACAAGTTCAAATTTTACTTATTTCATATATATTTTCATATCAATTACACTCAGAGTTACATGTTTCTTAAAATGTTATTTTTTATAATCAAAAGGAAATATTTGTTTATATTTTTTTCAATAATTTATTAAAGTATTATAATGAATTATTCTAATAGTATTTTTAAAATACTTAAAGAATAATATATCGACATCTTTAAATTTTTAAAAATAGTAAATGATTTTTTTATTCAATAAATTCTTTTTAAAATTGTTGGCAAATGTCACATTACATGTGCTGTTGTGCATGCTTCAGAATCTTGAACGGGTGCAAGCTCATTGGAATTTTGCATTCCATTTGTCTGCCCAATTATACCCTTTGCTTCTTGTGATAATCAAACTCTACTATCACATGACAATATATAAATATGCAATGAAGTTTTAATTTTTAATAAAATTGAATTAAATTTATAAAAAGATAGATTAAATACAAAGTTCCATCTATCTTATTTGCTCTGACTTATTAGATAATGGTGGCAAATAAAGAATGATCATATTATTATTATTATTATTATTATTATTATTATTATTAAACAGTGACTAAAATCATTCTTAATTTTTCAAAATAAATTCATATTCTTTTAATATTGAAAAAAATAAAATATACATTGACACTATAAAGAGTTTTTACATTATCAATGAAGAATTGTCGTGTATACTAATTTGATTAACTTTTACAGTATAAAATTTATTTTGTTGAATATATAAATTTTAATTTTTTTATATAATCATCACTAACTTTCTTATTTCACATATACTCTTTTTTTAAGTTTATATATTTTTATTTGTTATTTTTTTTATTATTGACATATCAATTTTCCTTAAATATTTTTAAATTTTATATATTTTCAATATCTCAAATATAATTATAAACTCATGCATGCTGGAGATACTTACATTTATGATTTACGAACATGCATTGTTTTCTTAGAATAGTTACATGTGTAATTTGTGAGTCATTCAATTAACAATTAAGAAGGTTTTACATATCTGATCCAGGCATTAGTTAGTTGGCATGACATTAGCATAGAAATAAGAGAATTTATATGTAGTCTCCTAAATTTAAGAATTTTTGTAGCAGAAACTTTGTTTCTCTCTCACTGGTTTTCTCTATCTTTGGCAGAAACTCATTCAACTAATTAATAACCTAAAAATAAGTTTATGAAACCCCCCTAAATTTGTGAGATATGATAGCAAGGTTAGCAATTGATCCAACAAAGGACCACAGCAGATGTAATGTGACATTTGCCATATAATTCACATGCATCGATCCAACAAAGGACCACAGCAGAACAATCCAACCAATAATTCCTTCCTCATTAATTTTTGTTTTCTCTTCCTCTTCTGGTATATATCCGTGACCACAAATACTATATCATTCATATACGTTGCAACTTCAGTTCACAAAGTCAACAACAACCTCGGAGTGAGAGAGATGAAGAACACCCCTGCTTGTCTCAAAATCTTCTCCGCCCTTCTTCTCTTGACCTCTCTCTTGTACATTCTCATTGCTCCCTCTTCACCTAGTATCCATGAAAACTTGCAACCCCAACAACTCCACTTTGACTTTGAGTTCTGCCCAGATAACTACACCAACCACTGTCCATGCCAAGACCCCATGAGGCAGAGACGCTTCCCCAAAGCTAAAATGTTCCGCAAAGAGCGTCATTGCCCTCAAAGCAATCAAAGGTTGAGGTGCCTCATTCCAACCCCAACAGGGTACCAAACCCCGTTTCCTTGGCCTAAGAGTAAGGACACTGCATGGTTCAGTAACGTGCCTTTTCCCAAGCTTGTGGAGTATAAGAAGTCACAGAATTGGGTTAGGTTGGAAGGTAACCGTTTTGTGTTCCCTGGAGGTGGCACTTCGTTTCCCGAAGGAGTCGATGCTTATGTTAATGCTCTAAAACGTCTTCTTCCCGTGCCTTTAGAATCTGGGGATGTCAGAACAGTGCTTGATGTTGGTTGTGGGGTGAGTCAGCTTCTATATCTTATTATGCTTTTTCCTTCCTTCTATTCTCTTTCTTTATTTTCTTTTGTCCTCTCTTAATTGTTTGCCCTGTTATCATTTCATTCGCCTTTTTTTAGCTTGTACTTTTACATGTTACTACAAGAGGAGTTTCTTGAGCAACAAAAACAGAGAGGCTTTTCAATCAAATGAGAGCTTATGTATAATCAAAGACTTTTTTTTTATATAAAAATAACTAATAGGAAGTCTCCTTAGCCTGCTTTCTTTTTAAAGTTTAATTAGCATGTATTGTTAGTGTAGTTCCCCTTCTGCTGAATCTAATGCCACTGGGAAAGTACGATTTAATTGTACTTTCATGTTGTTGATTAGTTCTTTTTCATATGGCATCTGTTTAGTTCTACTAATCATGACCCATTAGTTACGAACCTTACTTAACTGCTTTGATATTTTTCGTCTCTGCTCAATGTTGGATAATGAAACTTTGTTCTTCTTTTTGGGTTTATTTATTATAACTTCATGTAATGAATTTGTGTTCTGAATGTGCATAATCGTAGGTTGCAAGCTTTGGAGCTTCTCTGATGGACTATGATATCTTGACAATGTCACTTGCACCAAGTGATGAACATCAATCTCAAGTACAGTTTGCCCTAGAAAGGGGACTCCCAGCATTGCTTGGTGTACTAAGCATTCACAGGCTAACATTCCCTTCAAGATCATTTGATATGGTCCATTGCTCTAGATGCCTTGTCCCATGGACTGATTATGGTATTACTTTAATCTTTTCACTTAAACATTAAATGTATGCATTAGAAAAAATATATTTTTTTAATTTCCTACTTCCATTCTGAGTGTTGGAAAGTTCTAGGTCCCCTGCGTCAGTTATTGGGATGCTTTATATATCTAATGGGCATTTTTATTTAGTGTTAATTGGTTTTGACACGGAATCTAACATTGTAGCAGAGAACCCACATGCGTTTATATTATATATCTGTGGAATCTGTGGAACAACTTCATTTAATGTCACGATCAAATGTTTCAATATAATAAGCTAACACTTAAATTTATCCAGCTAATTCATTGTAGAGAACTTGGTTTGAACTTAATTATGATGCTAATCTCTAATATTTGTTTAATTTGTTAAAGATGGGCTATACCTAAGAGAGATTGACCGGATTTTGCGTCCTGGAGGATTTTGGGTACTGTCTGGGCCACCCATAAATTGGAGGGTAAACTACAAAGCGTGGGAAACAGAGCCTAAGGTGTTAAAAAAGGAGCAAAACATTTTAGAAGACCTTGCAATGCGACTGTGCTGGGAAAAAGTTGCTGAGAGAGACCAGATTGCTGTCTGGCAAAAACACAGAGATCATATCAGCTGCATGCAAAAGTTGAAGACTAGGAGATCCCCCAAGTTCTGCAACTCATCTGAGTCTGACCCTGATGCTGGTTGGTAAGTTTCTTTATTTCAACTTACCACTGTTGAGAGGATGCACAAGTGAGACAAGTAGATTGAATGGTTTTTAGTCCAATAGAAAGACTTAGAACAATATCGGAGATAGTTATTAAGAAGGATCTCATGGGGAATAATATTTATGATGATTTAGTCTTTAAGTGAGCCGAATTACATTGTGTGATCCTTGTAGCCGACCATACCTGTGGGATCAAATTTTTTTGTTGTCTTACCATTGTTGAGAGGACACTAGAAGATGGAAATATGTATGCTAAGGTTTCTGTTCCACTTTTACGCATAGTATGCTTATATTTAGATCATTTTCCCATGTATTATACTCATACTTCATAGGCATGACTATTCAACAGGTATACCAAAATGACTGCATGCATTTTTCCTCTTCCAGACGTGAAAGATGTACATGAAGTATCCGGAGGTGTTCTTGAGAAATGGCCTGAGAGGTTGGAAACTGTTCCACCAAGGGTCAGAAATGAAAATGATGATGGCTTCCTTCTCAAAACATATATTGAAGACAATCAGACATGGAAAAGGAGAGTGTCCAATTATGGGGTCCTTCTTAAATCCCTCACTTCTGGCAAATATCGAAATGTTATGGATATGAATGCTGGCTTTGGTGGATTTGCAGCTGCAATAGTGAAATATCCTGTTTGGGTTATGAATGTTGTTCCCTTTGATGCAAAAAGCAACAATCTTGGCATTATCTACGAACGAGGCCTTATAGGAACTTACATGGATTGGTATGCACAAATTATCTTTACTTTCTACTTTAAAATATTTATTGTATACTGGTTAGTTACAAGGTTTTGAAGATGAGTTTAGCATAAAAGATTTCAGCTGCAAGCATATTATTCAGAATTATGAAAGTAAATTTTACCTATTGACTTTCGTATCATCATCATGCATCCTGCACATGTTATTTTTGCAGTTAGTTTTTGTTTAGCTTCAAAGGTTGAGTATCAAAGGATAGAGTGTGATTGCCAACAGTTGGTTATTTACACAAATTTCTTTTCTCTCTGCTTGGCTTCAAGGTGTTTGATGTCGAACATGTATTTTGTCACTGTAATTAGACAATTAGTGCATTTTTTTTAGCATAGAACTTGAATACGTATAACCTATTGGTGCATTATATCTGCTCTGAACTTTCAACTCCATGAAGTTACAATAAAATACATTTTTTGTGTAATATATATGATTGTGGTATGATTACTATTGTGTGATTTATATTTAATGATAAGCTACAATGACTTTGTTTACTAAATAAGACTGTTCTATTCTTTTCTCATTTTGTCCCTTTTCTTCAATCCAAAGTTAACTGCATATTGTCATTTTGAGTCCTTTAGTTTCTCTTATTTTGGACGTCTTACATATGCTTAATTCATATTTATCTTCATGCATATACTTTGTCTCTGTTTGCATTTGAGCATGTACTTTTGAGATTGAAATAATGAAGGAACAACATTGCCTTGCTTGCAGGTGTGAGCCCTTTTCGACATACCCACGAACATATGACTTGATACATGCTAGTGGTGTATTCAGTATGTATATGGACAAGTAAGCTTAATCATAGCAGTATAGATTCTTTGAGCAATCTGTGTTGTTTCGATCTTCAATGTTCTTAATTTACAAGTTTATGATATAAAAATTGCTTGCTTGTTAGAAAATCTAATTTATGCAATCAGAAACTTTCAAGAACCAAAATAACACAAATAGCATCTTTGAGCCTGATACATGCATATTGAGAGAGAGAAAAAACAATAAATATAGATTACTATTAAATTTTAATTTAGATGGCCAAGATTAAAAAAAAAATAATTAGCATGACTTTATAAGGAGTCTTATTACTATTAATTTAACTTTTAATTTTGATCTGGATTTACAAAATTCTTGAGATATGTTCTCAATATAGGAGTACATTGTATGATTTAAACTTTTAGTAGTTAAAAAGGGATGCAATTTTTCTAATTTGTACTGAACATGAAAATCAAAATGTCTCTTGTAGGTGTGATATTACTGATATTCTTCTGGAGATGCATCGCATTCTTCGTCCCAAAGGAGCTGTTATTGTCAGGGATCACGGAAATGTAATTCTTAAAGTAAAAGAAATAAGTGATAGAATAAGATGGAAAGGAATAGTAGTGGCTGGTGAACAGGATGGAGCTTTTCATCCAGAAATGATTATGGTTATAAACAATGACGACTAAATTTGTTATACTGTTAGTCCTGTTACCAGTCGCATCTCATTTGTTTGTTTTCTACTAATCTAGCTTCGGATAGTTCAATTCTGCACTTGTTTCTTTAACTTTTTTATACAAGGAATGCCCAAGCGCGCATGCACAGGGATACAAGAGCAGGATATGTGGGTAAAACAAAAATTATTAAACTCATCATGATTACATGAATTTGGGGGGGCAAAATTTCATGAAAACAAATTTTTAAGAGCAAAATTTGCTACATTGTGAAACTTTTAAGAGTAAAAAATTACAGTTAATTTTTTTTCGTTCATAATTCTCAAATGATAAACATTACTTGAAAGAATAAAGTTTCTTACCACTTGAAATTAACAAATATCAGTATAAAAAGCACACTATAATAGATAATGAAATATTATCAAAAATTCTAACACTGACTTTTAAGATTTGATTTCAATAATCAAATGAATAATATTTCTATTAAAAAATATTTTTTATTCCAGATTAGAGACGACGGATGACTCTAAATACATTAGAGTTTGATACTATTAGTGTGACTGGCGGTGTATAATAAATATTGTTTCAAAAAAATAATTAGATACATATTTTTATTAAACAAAGCATTCTTTGCGAACGTAGTTACTAAAGTTTGAAAAAGTATTTATTAATTATATTTATATTTTTTTGAAATAAGAAACTTTCCATATTTAAGTAGCTAAAATTGCAGGCAGGTGGCGAATTTATTTAGTTGAAGAGTGTGGTAGGGCGTTGGCCACCGTTGAAGTTGGGCAAGGTGTGTGGCGGCGCGTAGGTATAAATGATTTGTTTATTTAGATTAGGGTTTATGGTTAGAGAGTAGAGAGAGGCTGCAATTAGGGTTTATGCTAGAGAAACAGAGAACAGAGAGCATTTGATCGATGGGGTCACTAAAGAGAAAGTCCCCAGAGGAGCCTTCAAGTTCAACTTTGCAACCACTCCATGACTGTGTGCACCATGTCTCATATCCAGATGGTTACAACAACGTCCACGCTTCTTCTTCTTCTCCAACTCACACTACTACTTCAGAACCCGCCAAGAACTTCCCCTTCCCTCTCGACCCTTTTCAGTCCAAATCCATTTCTTGCCTCGAAAACGGCGAGTCCGTCATGGTCTGTCTTCAAATCGTATTCTATTTTGTTATTATTTTGCTTTGATTCCTTTTCTCACTTGTTTTCTATACCCTTAGGTCTCTGCACACACCTCTGCTGGGAAAACCGTGGTGGCATTGTATGCTATTGCCATGTCCCTCCGTAATGGCCAGCGCGTGGTCTACACTTCCCCTATCAAGGCCCTCAGCAACCAGAAGTACAGAGAATTCAAGGAAGAATTCTCCGACGTTGGTTTGATGACCGGAGACGTCACAATTGATCCCAATGCTTCTTGCTTGGTCATGACTACCGAAATCTGGCGTAGCATGCAATACAAAGGCTCTGAGCTCACTAGGGAGGTAGCTTGGATTGTTTTTGATGAGGTCCATTACATGCGTGATCGTGAGAGGGGTGTGGTTTGGGAAGAGAGCATTGTTTTGTCCCCCAAGAATTCACGTTTCGTCTTCCTCTCTGCCACTGTCCCCAATGCCAAAGAGTTTGCTGATTGGGTGGCGAAGGTCATTTGCTCTTTATTTATTACCTTTATTTATTACATTAGCTGCTGCTCTAACACTTTAGTAGCTTACTTGCAGGTGCACCAACAGCCTTGTCATGTCGTTTATACAGATTACCGACCAACTCCCCTCCAGCATTATCTTTTCCCTTCTGGAGGTGATGGTCTGTATTTGGTTGTCGACGAAAAGGGAAAGTTTCGTGAAGACAGTTTTCAGAAATCTTTGAATGCTCTCATTCCTGCCACTGAGGGTGACAAGAAGAAAGAAAATGGCAAGTGGCAAAAAGGTTTGGTGCTTGGTAGAAGTGGTGAAGAAAGTGACATATTCAAGATGGTGAAAATGATCATTCAGCGTCAATATGACCCTGTCATACTCTTCAGCTTTAGCAAAAGGGAGTGTGAGTTTCTTGCAATGCAGGTAAAGTCCAAATTCTTGTGCATTGTCAAAAGTATCTATTTCTTTTCATTCTAATGTCTTTTTTTTGTTTCCGTAGATGGCAAAAATGGATCTTAATGGGGATAATGAGAAGGATAATATTGAACAAATATTTTGTAGTGCTATGGACATGCTTTCAGATGATGATAAGAAACTTCCCCAGGCAAGATACTTCCTTAACTTTGGTGCCCCCCTCCCCCTCTTTGGGGCACATTACCACTGCTTATGCAGATTACTGAGTTTTAGCGTTTATAATTTCTCTAATTACTCTACAAATAAGTAGAAGTTCTTATTGATTTTACTTAAGGTCCTTATTTGGGGAGGAAAGAGTTGAAACCAAACTCAACTTCCATTTGTCAGTTCTATTGCAGACTATAACTGAAGTAAACAAGAATGCCACAGGAGTTGTGGGCTTAGGATTTATTAGGCTTGTGTTATTAGGGAGCTTTACCTAGTCTCTGCTGGAAGAGCTTTGCTGTATTTGTGGTTCAGAATTCAAGCATTTTATTTCTCAGTGACAATATTGGCTTATATTTTCAATTCAAGCATTTTAACTTTGGCTTCCCTTTTGTGCTCTGATCATGGTTGTTTCAAGGAAGTCACCATCTGACCGTTTTGTATACACCATGGAATAGTTGAGGAAGTACCTGCCCTTGAATCCTCCCAAAACTTGTTTGATGTTTAAGCTTGCTGTTTCTTAACACCACTGCTTTCTGCCCAACTGTCTAGAAATACAATTTTAGTTGCATGTTGTGTCACTTTTAAGGTATCTTTATTTTTTTTAGGTTTCAAACATGCTGCCCTTGCTGAAACGTGGAATAGGAGTACATCACTCTGGTTTACTCCCAATTCTAAAGGAAGTGATTGAGATCTTATTTCAAGAGGGACTAATCAAGGTTTGTGGAAATGAATCATGAGATATGATACTTTTTTCATCTGTATAAGCCGTGAACCTGTATATAAACTGGATGCCACACTTTGGTTAAAACTTAAAAGCATGAAATTACGTACCTTGGTTAAAAACATAACTACATGCTGGTAAAGGAGTTTATTAGCGGTAATAGTTGCTTAGTTAGTAGCAATTATAACAATCTGTGTGCAGGCATCATATGGTATCCACCCCTGTATTATATAAATCTAAAAGCGATTATTTTTAAGAAATATTCTTTTCGGTCATTAAGCCATGTGACTTCTTATATTGCTCTGAAATCTCATACTAGTCAGGGGTTCCTTATCCTCTTTTTTGCTCTGTAGTTTTGGTTTTAATTTTTAACCTACTAAGATTACTATTGTATTCTAGGAGCAAATATATGTTCATTTGATATTTTGTCTTAATATTGATACAGTTAAGAATCCTTGTTTGATTAAAATTATTAATTCTTGTGATTCTAACTACTGAAATATTTTTCTGTAGTGTTTGTTTGCCACCGAGACATTTAGCATTGGTTTGAACATGCCTGCAAAAACTGTTGTTTTCACAAATGTCCGGAAGTTTGACGGGGACAAGTTTAGGTGGATATCCAGTGGAGAATATATTCAAATGAGTGGTCGTGCTGGTCGACGAGGCATTGATGAACGTGGAATATGTATCCTCATGGTTGATGAGAAGATGGAGCCTTCTACTGCTAAAAATATGGTTAAAGGGGCAGCTGATAGTCTAAACAGGTAAATTGTTGGTTTAATTTAATTTTGGAGAGTTTCATATCTAACAAGGTTCTGCCAGATAATGGTTTACCTGTTCATTTTGTTAGAGGTCTTAATGATTCTGAAACTTAGGAAACAGGTTTCTTGTTGGTGCTCTTGACTATCCAGTACTTATTATTGTCCATAATGGAGACTGTTCAAAATCTAATGCATGATAATATGAGCTTTTGATGATATGATGTTCATCCACTAAAAGAAATGTTATCTATTTTCATATAGCTTGCATAAATAAATTGTTGTCTCTATTACATAATTTTTAAATTTTCCTTCCCCTGCATTTCAGTGCCTTTCATTTAAGCTACAACATGATTTTGAACCAAATGCGGTGTGAAGATGGTGATCCTGAAAATTTGCTACGTAATTCCTTTTTTCAGTTCCAAGCTGATCGTGCCATTCCTGATCTTGAGGTTTGTTTAAATTTATGAAAGCTAGAAATATGATTTGTTCCTGATCTAGAAAAAGTATAATTCTTCTTTCTATTTTTTGCATATACAGAAACAAATAAAGAGTCTTGAAGAAGAGAGGGAATCAATTGTTATTGAAGAAGAAAACAGTCTGAAGGATTATTTCAATCTGCTTGAGCAGCATAGAGCTTTGAATAAGGAGATTCGTGACATTGTGCTGTCTCCAAGGCATTGTTTACCTTTTTTACAGCCTGGTAGGCTTGTCTCTCTCAAATGCACATCAAGTGATGAAGATCTACCCCTCATTTTTATTGAGGATCAGTTGACTTGGGGGTTGGTCATTAATTTTGAAAGGGTCAAGAGTGTATCTGAAGGTGAGAATTCTTAATGGCTTATGGTGATTTATATATGCTCTTGTGTATTAGAATTTTAGTTTGTTGATCATAAAAATCAAAAAACCAATTTCAGATGATGCAAGCATAAAACCTGAAGATGCATCTTACATTGTTGATGTTCTTACGAGATGTGTTGTGAGGAAAGATAAAATTGGAAAAAAATCTATCAAGATTGTTCCTCTGAAAGAAGTTGGAGAACCTCTAGTGGTTTCGGTTCCTATCTCTCAGGTAAAGTCTTTTAAACTGTTAAATGATGTAATATATCTGCAAGGCTGGGACTTAAATGATTTCTTTTTTTAGATTGCATTTCAACAGTATGATGTTTCCAAATCTGTCATTTGGTTTAGACATTTAGTTATGATTGTAAAACAAGAATTCATATACCTCTAATAACAAGACTGAAGCACTTGCTGTTGCTGTAACTTTTATGCTTTTCACTTCTTAGGTTGCAGTAAAAATAGCAAGTTTCTCAACCAACAGGAGTTTCCAAATTAATTGGTAGTTTTACTGTGCATTTATTCGATAAAAGTTCTTAAATATTTCTTTTAAGGTATGTTCGAGAGTGGAGTTTTGGAGGGAAAGGAAAAGGTTGACAATTTTTTTTTTATTGTTATAGTAAAAGAGTTATATAATGTTTATGAAAATAAACACAAGATTAGGGCATCATATTTATGTTAATCTATCATTTTATTTCTTTTGATTTTTAAGCTATCAAATTAGAGAATATTTATTAGAAATGAATATTTTACCTTTTCTTCCCTTTCCCTCCAAATTTTCACTACCAAACATACCCTTGGGATTCTCCTTAAATTGTTGGATCAGATAATTTCATGAAAATTGCCAAGGGAAAAGAAAAAAGCTAGTGTAGGAAGCATATGATGCTAACATTCAAAACTTTGTTCTGCATGGTTGGGTTGATGCGTTTTCTGTCATTGTTTTGAGCATTGCTTTTTTTAACTTCATTGATTTTTACTTACACTATAAATACATCATAACATTTGACATTAGATTCTTAATTTTTTTTTTTAGAGCTGTTCCCTTGAAGCTTCCATGGGATTTAAATTCAGTATTTTCAATCTGATATTAAAGCCTCTATCCAATCCATTCTTAAAATGTTGAATTTAATGGAATTGTATAGGCTTTATGTTTAATAATGATTAGTAAATTATGTGTTGTTTTCAGATCAATACAATAAGTAGTTTGCGTCTATATATACCGAAGGATCTTTTGCCATTGGAAGCTCGAGAAAACACACTGAAAAAAGTGTTGGAAACTCTTACTAGATTTGGTGAGAAAGGATTGCCACTTCTAGATCCTGAAGAAGACATGAAGGTATTGTGCTCATCTATTCATTTATTCATTTTTTCCTTTTGAATCTTTCCCAATTACACAATCTTCATTTTTATTTTTATCAGATTCAAAGCAGTTCATATAAAAAAGCATCTCGTAGAATAGAGGCTTTGGAGAGCCTATTTGAAAAGCATGAAATTGCAAAGTCACCACTTATAAAACAGAAATTGAAAGTTTTTCAGAGGAAGCAAGAACTGACTGCAAAGATAAAGTCCATTAAGAAAACATTAAGATCTTCTTCTGCTTTAGCCTTCAAGGATGAACTTAAGGCAAGAAAGAGAGTTCTTCGTAGGCTCGGGTAATGAAACTTCTTTAGTACTTTTGTTCTTTCCCCCACCCCTTTATGTTTTTTATGCTGCAAAACCTTGAAGCTTTGACTTGGATAGATGTTCGTGTTCTATTCTGAACTGCTTTATATCAGAAGTTTCTACCAACATATTTCTGAAAGGAATTAGTTGTTTCCTTGAAATATTATCTCAGTTTTTGTGCACAAATGCAACATAATACCATTTGGTCCTTTTCCGTTTTTGTCATTTTGAAGTCTTCCATCTGCTGCCTCTGTTAAGGTGGATTAGTCATCCTCTGCTTTTTGTGTGTTTTTTTTCTCTCCCTATTAGTGTTTCTTATTTCCCCCCATACAAAATGCAGCACAATGGTTTGCTGATTTTTTTTTTGTGCTTGTAATTTTTGTTTTCTGCTTTAACCCCATTAAGTTAAAGACACCAAATCATCTTTATATCAACAGTTCCATGTGTTTGGTGACAGAATACTCTTATGCAGTTCTTAGATCTATCCAATAGATCTTAATCTCCTAGAGCCAACTTTTAATGCCCAATTTGTGGGTTTAGCAAAAAATTTATGACTTTTATATATGCTTCTTTCTATCAGATTATTTCAGCAGCCCTATTTGATTGAATTTTGTAGATAAAAATGATATTCACTTCAGATCTTCATTGCAGATACGCTACAAGTGACAATGTGGTGGAATTAAAAGGGAGGGTTGCTTGTGAAATTAGTAGTGCAGATGAACTGACCCTAACAGAGCTCATGTTCAATGGTGTTTTAAAGGACATAAAGGTGGAGGAAATGGTTTCTCTCCTTTCTTGTTTTGTCTGGCAAGAAAAAATTCATGATGCTGCCAAACCTCGGGAAGAACTTGATTTTCTTTTTATGCAATTACAAGACACGGCTCGGAGAGTTGCCCAACTTCAGCTGGAGTGCAAGGTAATGACCAAATGCCAATTCATTGCATATCTGGCATCTAACTGCACATATTGTGTTCCAAGTTTTATTTGTTAAAATCTAGTGTATCATCTGAAAATTATCAAAGTGTTATACAAGTTAGTTCCATTTTGAGGATGGATAATTAGATAAACCTCTTGTTATCACTCTGATCACCTGCATTTTTTCCGATCCAAATTTATCTGATATTCAGTTATGCACTTGGTTGGGAAACATAGTGGACTTGTTTACTACTTCTCCATACTTATGGGATTCATTTGGTCAACTGCCCTCTTTTTGTTCTTCTTTTAGGCATCCCCACCTCATCTTAACAATCCAGGAGTATGCTTCACAAACCAATTAGGTCTAGGAATTCTGGTTTAAAATCTGTTTTTCATTTAATTAACTCATTTGGCCATAGTTATACTAACTTTACCTTTTAGTCCTTATAACTTAGTATTTTTAATTCCTTTTAGTTCCTATGAATTTAGATGGGAGGGGCTAAAAGGGTTAAATATGATATGTATAAGAACTAAAAAAGATTAAAAATGGCTTGTGTAGGGACAAAAATGGATGATTTTTAAATAAAGGAACTAAAGTCAAAGTTTATGCAACTATAGGAACTAAATGAGTAATTAAATCATTTTACAAAATCCCTCCTCCTGACTGCAGCATCTCTAACTAGCAAATCATTGTTTTTCATCTTTGATGCAATTAATTTTGAGCTAGGTCCTGAGTTTTCTTTCTCATGTCTTAGTCATTCTATATACTCCCTCCTCCATTCATTATTATAAATCAATTTTAACTATTTCACATAGATCAAGTTCATTTAAATTAGTTTAATTAATAGTCTTGATTTTGAAAGGAAAAAAATCTAAACTTTTAAAAGTACCTTTATTTGAAAATCCCATCAACTCTATTAATTTCTCTCTCCACCTTAATTATCTTTCTAATACCTCGTTAATTTCAATATGCTAGTAACTGTAATTAGAGATTAAGGGTAGACTTGGAAAAAAAATCATGTTTCATAGAATTTATATGGTGACTTGTATGAAGGAGAGACACGAGTTTCGCAAATGACTTATAAAAGGGAATAGGAGTATATCCTTATCGCCCTTGTTAGCGTCCAATAGACTGCTTTTCCTTGAACCCTGTAGAGTTTGCTATCTCGTAGCTTTTTAGAGTGTCTTCATTTTATAGTTGTACAATGCTTTGACGAATTCTTTTTTCTTTGATCATTTACCAAAAAAAACAGGTGGAAATTGACGTTGAGAGTTTTGTTAAGTCGTTTAGGCCTGACATTATGGAGGCTGTGTATGCTTGGGCGAAAGGTTCAAAGTTCTATGAGATCATGGAAATCACTCAAGTCTTTGAAGGTAGCTTGATTAGAGCAATTAGACGACTTGAGGAAGTTCTTCAGCAGTTAATAGAAGCAGCTAAGTCAATTGGGGAAACTCAACTTGAGGCAAAGTTTGAAGAAGCTGTGTCCAAGATCAAGAGGGACATTGTCTTTGCTGCATCCCTGTATTTGTAGTTCCTTCTAGAAATTATTTATTTGCATACGCACAGTTATGAGAAGCAAATCATGTGGAAGGACACCGATTACATGAAATCGCCCTTGTTTCTCACCTTGGTTTTGATCTCCACTAACACCTACAAACATATAGAACAATTGTACTATTACTACAAGTGAGTTTAAATGAGCAAATTTGAGCTAGAAATCAACCTTTAAATTACAGATTGCTCGAGTTCAATTGTCCGATATTGAGCCATGTCAAATAGGGATAAGGTTCCTTTAAATGAGTAATTCACTTCAGATGATAAAACAAGTTATTTTAGTTGTTGCTTTTTGTTAATAGTAATTTTAGTTGTTAATAAAAAATGAAATTGAAGATTGAGATTATTTTAGTTTCAAATTATGTATTTTATGATAATGATATAGTATGAACTTGTTTTAGTTTTTTGGGATAATATTTTAGAATCAAGTCAATCAATTTTTTATGTGAAATTTATTTTTAAGATTATTTTTAATTTTTCTAAATTTATTTAAAATTATATCTATAAATAAAAAAACAAAAAAAAACAAAATCAATTTAAAATATTTGATGCATTGAATATTAAAAAGTAATAGTTAGAGTTAAATAAAATCAAGTAAAAATTTCAATAGTTGATAAATATGACAAATTTATAACATCGGATATTTATATAAATATATGCTATTATATCTAAATGTTAGTTAAAATTGTATAAAAAATGATGATAATAACTCGAATTTGAGTTCATAAAATAAATAAATAAAAAAGCTTAAATTTTAGTATAATTTTTATGCATTATTGTTATTGTAAAGCATTTCTCTATATACTTAAAACTCTTGAATTTATTAAGTTTTAGGATGCTCATTGTTTTAAACCTTTCTTCTTTTTTGTGTACAAACCATTTCTTTAAACTAACTGAAATTATTAAAAATTTAGAAATCATAAATTGTTTTTTCCTCTTGAATCCCTAATATCATCTTTTAAAACGTTTTACACTAAATTTATTTATTTTTGCTCAGCAAAAGTAATTGTATATATATAAGTACCAGTCGTACTAAAGTTACAATATGAGTTTAGGTAGGCAGCTGGTTCCGACAGTCTTGATAAGGCCCAAGCTAGTCACCTTATATACTACTACAATATCCAGCAGCTGGTATCCTCTCCCAGTTACAAAAGTCTACTGTTAGGTTGCTAGACCACTGGTTAAAGAGCATTGCAAAATCTTTTTCCATTGCTCTGAGCCATGTCCAGACTAGGAATAATGCATCGTCCATCTTGCTTCCATTGAATGTTTCATTTGAAAAAGTGATCCTATTCCTTTGCTGCCAAATAGACCAAGTTAAAGCTACCCACCAACACTTCCATCTGTTGCATATTATCCCTCCATTCATCCCATTTCCATACTGCAGAAAGTGTTGCCTCGGATTTAGAGGGAATGCACCCGAGGTGTTGACCCAAGATAGAGATTCCCACCATAAAGGTAGTGTTTTGGTGCAGTTGAAGAATAAGTGGACTGCATCCTCCTCCTTATTTCTGCAAAAAGGGCACATTAAATCACTTACCTCTACGTGTCTCCTTCGCAAGTTGGACTTAGTTGGCAATCGATCTCTAATTAGCCGCCAAGCAAAGATTGATGTTTTAGTTGAGATCCTTAGCTTCCATAGGTCCGCAAAAGCTCCATCCAAGTTCTCCTCCGCTGTTTCTCCCTGCAACAGATTATACGCACTCTTTGTGGAGTAGTGGCCATTGGGGTCAGGTTTCCACATCCAACTGTCTGTTGTATGTTGCTGAACTGCTATCTGTGCTATCTCCCCCAGAAATCCAACAGCCGAGTCAACTTCATTATCAAATAAGGGGCTTCTCCATGTAAGGTTCCATTCTCAGGCTGTTTCTATGTAGTTACCCCATTGTTGAATGAGTTTTTGTTGCTGACAGGAGATTTGATACAACCTAGGATATTTCATCATTAATGATTAACCATCACCAGTCCAACAGTCCTCCCAAAATCTAATCTTATCTTCACACCCCACCCTCCAAATTGTTCCATTTTGAAGGACATTATTCACCTATTGTTCATGATTTCTAAATTTTTAATTTTCTTATACATCCCAAATCCATAAGTTATTATACAAGCATTCAATTGAAAATTTTCCTAACACAAGACCTCCAAATTAGGTGTGCGTTGTGAATGATGAGAATACATTTAGATTGATAGGATTGGTCGAACTTATAACTATGAACAATATTTAAAAAACACGAGTAATCAATCAATCAAACCCGTGAGTCACTCGTTGAAGAGCATGACCTAATTTCTATTGAATTTAAAATTTTCAGTCTTAAAAATAGCCCAAAAAATCACATTACAAATTAATATAATTCCAGAAGCTGATTCTTACAAAGTTTCACCTGCAAGTAATGTATTTAAATTGAGATGGCCATGAACTTAGCTAGGTACTGGTACTGGTACTGGTGGTGGCGGCGGTGGTGGCGGTAGTGGTGGTGGCAGATGGAACTTGAGCAACACATGCCTTCAGGACAGCTTCATTCTGCCAAACGCGGAGAAGACGCTTCTTAGCGTTGGCTTTTCGGGTGGTTGTGAGTTTTATTCTCTTCCAAACTAGTCCTCCAGAATCATGCTTCTTCACAATCTCCATCACCCGCGTCCCCCAAAATGCCATCTATTGGATCCTAATTCTGATTACAATAGCCAGACACAAACAATCAATCACATTAGGTTACGGATTCCCCAGACATTGGATTGGAAGATCCGTAAAACAACAAAATTGAAATAACGATGACAAGACCCTCCTTACCTTCAATCGATACGAACGGAAAAGGAAAAGCTAGGGTTGCAACTCACGGACTGTTTCCGTGTGTGTATCTGTTGAATTAAAAAGACACTAAGGTCGACATTGTCCATTTTGGTCACAAATTTAATATAATAATTTTAATAAAAAATATTATTTATATTTACTTATATTAATTTGTCAGATTATTCCAAAAGACTTATCTTTTAAAGAACCTAAAGTCTAACATTTTTTAATCAAATAAGTTTTTATAAAAGCCCAAGCTTCATTTATTATTTTGAAAAAAAATTGACCTAACCCAATTCTCATGTAAATTTGGCCAAGGTTCCTGTTTTATGATTTGCCTTATTTTTATCTCTAAGTACACATAAAATGTGAAAAGATTCATAAGAACTTGATACTTCGTTGAGCAATATATAAGGAGTTGGACTCCTTTCTAGTTAACGGAGGAATCCAATAAGAGAAGAAAAGAAAAAAACTTGTGAATCTTGTGGGACTTACATGTGTAGATGTATCCTATAATCATAGCTTTTATCTCTTATACTAGAGTTCTCCATTAGTATTTTTTTTTTCATATATAAGAAGAGCATGAAAGAGAGGAAAACATTGCTCAAGAAACAATAAAGTTTGTCGTTTTTTTTTTAAGCAAGTAAAGTTTGTCTTATAACTCGCTTGTATAAGTTATAGATATTAATTAATTTTTTCATTAATGAAGATTACATGCTCGATTTTTTGAGAAAAAGAAATTACTTTATAAGAATCGAATTTATGAAATAGTGGATTCGGTACACTTGTAAGTGGAATTTTCAATGGTTTGACTTTACTTCAGCTTTTAAATGGAGATTAGAAGGAAGTGATAGCCTTTCAACGGAATGAGGTTCTTGGTTTTATTGTTGTAAAGGTTACTTGTTTCAAAAAAACCTAAACACTCGATGGGTTACTATTTATACATGCTAACTTCCTATCTGGTTTATTAGATGTCTGCTTTTTCTTACCGTCATTTGATGTAAACATTTCCTTTCAGATCAACAGAACGAGGTCGGCAGATAAAGTAACCTAGTTTTAAGTTAATATTGGCACATTTAATTATAAGGAATTATTTCTGAATCAAAAATTATTTGAGCTAAAACAATTTTGGATAACTTTGGTATTAGATAACGTTTCTACTAAATAGCCGAACATCACTTTACTGCAAAATTAAATTTGCAAAACTTCATATTTAACTTGAAAACAGTCATTCTCGAGACCTACGCGATATATTTTTACAAAGAAAATGCCCTCCATGTATAACGTACAAAGAAAAGCATTTCACGGTAAACAAGTGTGCCATGCCTGAGGAAAATTAAAACTATTGGACTCTTTATTCACAAGGAAAACTATCCATACAATGTTTTTATTAGACTAGTCACGGAAACAATCTTGAAAATCAGACAAAAAAAAAAATGATAAAACCTACATATAATACATAATGGAGTAACATATAAAGCCAAGCTGTATACATTAACTGCCACATCCCCCACCCCCAAGGAACTTGTAATAGAATGGGAGGGGAGAGAGAATAATACTAAGATACAACAATTCTCTGCTATGTTATACTTGATTGGGCCATTACAAAATATATAAATTTCAGACACAATACGTTGACCTGTGAAGGAAATTAGCATACTGTGCGCCCATAGCACAAACAAGCAAGGTAAAGGTTTTTTGACCATTTTTCCTGAACATAAACAGAACCAAAATGAAGATATCAGTCTCGGTATTGACTTTACAAAATCAAGTACTTCATTAATCAAAACTTACCTTAACATGTGTGCTTGGAAATTGAGATGTACGCAGAGTTTCCTGGGTTTCATCTCCTGGCCTGCGCCTAGGAATGCTAAGTATAAGAGCAGATTGATCCCATGTAGCAGCCGTTGCTGTAATCCTATAACCATTATCCCATCGTCTGTGGATTCCCTCACTAGGATAGAGAAAATCAAGTTCAACAACCTACATTTAAAAGATGGATAATGAGAGCAAGGATTAGGTCTAGTGGCAGAGTCAATAATTGAAGTACGGACTGTTTCAACCCAAAAGACATATAGATCTTTTGCACATAATCATTAGAAAAAAACAACTGTATATGAACAATAAGTAACTTAAATCATTTAATTTCCAAAGAAAAATTCAAGCAAGCTGTCATAAAAAACATGCCCACATTTTAAACTCAACATGAGATGAGTTATCAGATACAGATCTTTCAGCCCTAATTTTACCTGATGAAAATTAACCAATTCAATCTAAAAATATAAAGCAAACCTGATCACTGAATCCAGCATTTCGTGACATAACAACACCCCAACGACTTCCAGCAGTAGCCATTGAAGTCACATGAAAACCTTCTCTCCACTTCTTGTTTATCCATTTGAATGGGAATGAGTCACTTACTTTGTATGATTGTTGTGTATACTGTGTGCCTGCATAAATTAGACCACAAGTCACCAAAAATCAGAGTTAGCAACAGCAGAATGCTTGTATGTAGAGATCTGCAGAAATTCATATCTTGGTCCAAAGAAAAACACTAAAAATAGCTCACCTAAAATAACAGTAAAAACACAATACTTAAAGGTGGTGTTTGTGCCTTTAGAATCCAAAGGCTACTGCCTCCCTCTCCCACTCATATACGAATGAATTAGTTTACAACTTCTACTAATTGTAAATTTGTAATTAGTTGTACGTACAGCATAAATATAGGTCAACTGTTACCTCTCCGCTCTCACTACTCACCAATAGCACCCCTTTACCCAGCACATCCTTCCAACCCTTCAGAAAATCCCAATCTAACCCAGACCAAAAAGTAGACAACAATATGTCCACTCTTGTATCAATTGAATTCAAACAGACAAAACCCCTATGCATGTGGAGAAACGACATACAACCTCTTCACCAAACTTGTACAAGTGTGAAGATCATTTAAAAACCCATTTACACAATGTTCATTTGTAATTATTCCAAATAAAAAATACACAACAAATTAAATGAACTCCATAAAATTCACCAAGTCTATCCAACCAATAAAAATGTGCTTCAACATTTGGAATGCTTCTTATATTATAATCACCTTTGCTTCAGTTTCTGTGGATCCTACAGAAAGCATGATAGTTAAAAGAAAGCTAAGACATAAAGTTACTTTTCCCCCTTTTCCCATTTTTTGAGTGGAAAATCATGAAATCGGCAACAGGAGGTGCATTAACCCACAAAGGTTAGGCCCTTTTTGAGGGGTTTTGGAACTGTTAAGAGTTAAGGCATGCCCTCATCACAGATTACTGGGCTATATATTGAGGGGAGCTTGACACTAAAACCAAAAATTTATTGATGTAGATAAACCCAAAACATGACCAAAACACCAAGTATAAAAAGTAAAATTGCAGCAATAAAGACCAAATTCCAAAACTAGTTCATTTTTAAAAAACAAACCTTTTGACATCACCACGAGAGAGCTCCCATTATTAGCCCCTGCAATAGAAGTAATGTAATAGTTCTTCTCCCACTGTTCCATGATCCATTCCTGAAAAGAAACAGAATCACAGGCAAGATTCATCATATGAAAACAGATAGCTAATTATATGACATGTACTGATTTACATAAATCATATAATTTCACCTTGTGTAAGAAAAATGGAGACAACTTATAAACTTGACTTGAAAAGCCAGTTCCTGCATCCATAATAAGGGCCCAGAGATTGGAACAAGAAGCCACACAACTAATCAGAAGGCCATCAGCAATCCCTCTCTCCACATGTTGTGCTAATCTTGCGTCCGCTACATTGTAATGGTACCTAATTACAATCAATTCAGAAGCCATAAGACACAGTCATAACAAAATAATCAAGCAGTAGAAACTTTTGCCTTGAAGGTAAAACTGTAACTTTATTCATGCAGAATACAAGCACTGCATTCTTTGTAAAATAACTAGATTCACTGTTATTGCTTCCTGAGTCGAGCAAAATAAACATTGCCACTACCGGTATTGCAGCATCTAGTCTATTGCATCTATGAATTATGAAAAATCACAAAAACTGCAGCAATCTCAACATTTACACTACCACATTATACTTCCATAATCAGACTGTTGAAATTACTTATCTTTTGGCAAATACTGTTGAAATTGCTTAATCAAAGCATTAAGCAATTTCAACAGTGCATTAAAATTGTTTTTCAAATCAAAGAAACGTATTTTATTATATTACAAGAAGTAAGAGACAAGCAAACATTTCTTTGATTTGAAAACAATTTTTAACAATAATATAATACAAAAGTGCATTAAAAAAGAATGATCTCAGATATCCAATTGCTCAATTAAAGGAAGCTGCAACAAAAAGAGACTGCAGCTCTACCTTTGCTTCATTGGCAGTCTTGCATTGTAAACTGAAATCCATTGTGTAGCAGGAACCCCCAAACGAACCTTCTTTTTGGGCTGTGAATCATCCTCTTCCTCAATATTCAATCTACCCCTCTTCTGCCCGACCTGGTAAATTGTTTGAGGGAACAAGGGATCACACCATGAACACAAAGACCCAAACCATGAAATAAAAATAGTGCCAAAAGATAAGAGCAATTTCTCATGTTACTGTAGTTCCGTATGGTGAGTGATACATTATATGAAATACATCCAATGCTATCTTCCAGTAATTTAGAGTATCTTAATTCTTAGATTATCTCTTAGTTCCAATGTTTTCTTAATATCCCCAAGATTTGTTTTCATATTAACAGTATTTCATGAGTTTTCCTTAATTTAATTAAGATTATGATCCAGCATTAGTGTAAATTTATATTTTGTATCACAGATTTAACACATATCAAATCAATATCATTGCAGAGTATTAAGTCTCTTTTATGGCTTTTTCTTCTCTCGATACCTAAAACCCTATAACACTGCAACTTCAGCATAGCCCCACTAAGCCTTGCAGCCATTTTCTAACATGATTTGTGCAGTGTACAGTACAGTTGTCAGTGGGTAAGATTACTGAAACTTCAGCCTAAGCCCATTAAGCTGTATGGTTTTCTGATAGAATTTGTGTGTGGTAGTGCAGTGCGGCATACACTTGTCATGTTTAATGTAACTATTGTACATAATTAACTTTACTAAAATAGAGCATGCAGTTTAAGGACTAAGACAACATCCTGTTTGTAAATGGGGAAAAATTCCCCCAACTTGTTTCTGTGCAGTTTCTATATATACTAAATATAGAAGACTTGATCATTCAGAAAAACTGATACTCTAAAATCACACGATAGACATTACCTTTTGAGCACCTTCAGTGTTAATTGGCCTCAATGCAGGATTCGGTCCAAGCATACCATCAAACAAAGATATTAGCCTGGAATAGTTAGGTTCTTCATCAAACTTCATGTTCACTACAATCTCAAGGAACTGCCTAAAAGGAGCAGGGCAAAAACAGCATAGCATCTCAGGAGATGTTCCCATCTTCTTTTTGCAAACAAGGAAGGATTTATGATCACCCTAAAAAGAAGGTAAAATCAGATTAAAACAGAATATGTAGAAAAACTCTATCACCACATGTAGTACTCACCATTCTGAAATAGGTGTTGTTATATGGTGTTGCAAAAGAATTATGAAATTCCCAAGTTCTAGATAAATAAATTCTCCAAACACATCCTGAATTAACCGTTTCTTGGGAGTATATGTTATTAATACCTTATCTCTCGAGCAAAAAATAGTTATTGTTAGAGGGAGGACAAAGTTGGAGAAAGGTAATAAACGTTTTCTTGGGAGGACAAAGTTAGAGAAAGGTAATAAACGTTTTCTTGGGAGGACAAAGTTAGAGAAAGGTAATAAATGTTTTCTTGGTATTGTAAAACAACAGATAATTTGGAACAAAAAATAATTGTTAAAACATTTATTTCACAATGGAGGAAGTACTTGGTGAGAATATAAAATAAATAAATGGATATACCTGATAACCTTGCCAGGGTAACCTGCCTTTATGAAGGAAGATGAGTGTATATGCAAGAGATTCAAGATCATCCCTTCTACTAGCAGTTCTTCCCAAATGAGCATGAACACTGGCATATCGAACAGTCCCTCTGCAAAAATTAAAAATATAAGACTGAAGCAGATGGATAAATGATAACCATGAACATAAAACAACAAAAACCATAATAATAGAAACAAGTAGAATTTAAGAGAAAAATCAAAAGGAAAGAAAAAAGGTAACCTAAACATATCAGGACGTTGATCATATTCAACATGCTGCCCACTGGAGGTGTCTCTCCACTTTGTTGCTGCAAAATACGTGCTTATATGAGAAAGGTCAAAAAGGAGAGTGTAAATACGAATGAAATGCATCATCCTTGAATTGCAACTACTAACCTAATCCAAGGTCTACAAGAAACAATTTCTTTTCTTGTGGTGTAGAAGGTTGACCAAGTAAAAAGTTCTCTGGTTTTACATCTCCATGCACATAGCTGTAATGAACAATAGAAATATCATGTTAGGAAAACAATAAATTCAAATCAAACATTAAAACACTCAGATTATGGCAAAGGCAAACAAATAAAAAAGGAAAAAGTTAAATATAAAAAAAAAAATCTTTTACCAACAACATACCCTCTTGCATGCATCTTCTCCAGGATCGACAGGGACTCGACTGCAATACATGCAACCATTTCCGCAGTCATCCTACACATTCAAAGGACAAGCAATAACAGATTTTCAAAGAAAAACAAGGAACAAATTAGTCATTGTAGAAAGGAAGGAAAATTAAGCTCAGACCAAAACCAAATTAAGGAAAAGAAAACCAAAAGATGACACCATGAAGCATGTAATACTACTAACCAACTACAACTATTGCATCTCCAACTTCTTTTTCTCCAATCTTTTAGTTAATTCAGTTATGTATACATGTGGAAGAAAATGAAGCTAAAAAGGAGTCACCTCACTTCTATATAAACATTTATAAAAAAGCCTATAAACACAAAATCAATTATAATCGCTCTTATTTTGAAACAAAAGGCCTATAAACCACACAGCAGATACAATAAAAAGGGTTAGCTTATACTCACGTCTGGCTTGAGGAATTCCAAACATCCCACAAGCTTGGACCAAGCATGTCCATCACCTGCATACGTACCCAAATAAAAATGTTCTATAGTAAAGTTGGTGACGAGAAAATAAAATGGTTGTTGTGTAGGTCATACCATCACATAATATTCCCCTTGTCTCCCTTTGTAGTGTACTTTAGGTATTCCATGACTGCCACCAAGGGTGCTTTTCACAAAACAAAACATTAAATAAATAAAAAAACTCAGGCAATTTCACTTAAACACAAATCTTGTGCATAACCGAAAGCAATCGTCGACACATATCTCTTGCAACATAAACAAAGCACCTACTTGTACACTTGCCACTCGTAAGGAGGGCCATAGTTACAGCCTTTGCTGTTCCTGTGCTCAAATTTCAAAGCCACCTGAAACACGAAAGAATCAGTCAATGCCGTAGAAAATTGTTCAAACAGTGAGGTAACAAGAGAAGCTTTTACCTCAGTGGCACCAGCACCAGTGCTCCGGTCGTTACCACCAGTGACTCGTCGGCCAACAAAAACCTGTCCAAAGCCACCTTTGCCCAGCTTCCTCTCTACTTTGTAGACAGGTGAGCCTCCTACTTGAACCTTTTTATTAACAAATCAATAAACAATAAGCACCTTGACATATTACTCATTAAGCACAATATAACAATTAAAAGATAATAAAAGAAAACAATACCCTCTCCGGAAAAGGAGCTGCGTTGGTGTCATCTTCTTGTGCAACACCCTTGTTTGCACTCAAGCCACCGCTCTCGTCGGCCATGGCGGCGTCGTCTTTCTTAGTGTGATCGGATATTACTGTAAGGGGCTTCTCCTCTTTTTTGGCCGCCAAACGAGTTCTTGGCCTCTCCGCTGCCGCTGCTGCCTCCCTGGCGACTGCAGCGCGAGTCTTGACGTATCTCCCCGCCGGAGACGGTGGTTCAGAGCTTTTACGAGCAATCGGAGCACGACGTCGTCGCGGTCCACTACGAAGCTCCGACATTCTCCAAACCCATGCAATCGATTCGCAGCGCCAAGATCATTATCACGAAAGCTGCGACGCCCGATTCATCGATGCAATTGTTTTGCTTTGTTCACCAAAGAAGGAAATAACAAAGAGCAAGAGAATCGAATCGATGATGGAGGATTAGGGTTAGGGTTCGTGGATGGATGGATGGATGAGGAAAGTGAATGATAGCTAGCAGATTAAAAATGGAAAGAAAAATTAAAAATAGAAAAATCCAATCCAATAAATAAATAGAATGAAAGAAACGGAAGATGAAAAACAAATTTTTTTTATTGGTCAAAAAGACTATAATTAAGGCATGTGTCTCCTCGGTTCACACTCCACCGAGTATCTCACAAACTTAGGTTTTTTGTCGGCAATGGTATTGATTTTAGTTTATAAGGTTAGTCACATTTAAAATTTATGATTTCTTCTTAAGATTATATTTTGCTGGAATCAAATTTATATTTTTTTTCACAAATTCAATATACTCAGTGGACATTCACATTAAATGATTGTTAATTATAAAAAATCTACATCTACATTTACATTTATATATATAATATAAAAGAAGAGATTAATTTACTTTAAGAGTATTTATTATTTTAATTATTAATTTTTAAAAAAATTAATAATTAATTACCATCGTTAAATTTTTGAAAAATAAATGAGAAAAAAGAATTAAGAATTACTCTTGGTTGGAGTGAATTCACCAATCCTCGTCCTCGTAATATAAAATAGGAAACGATAAATATCTACCTTGGATTGTACCATCACTTTCATTTAATAATTTATCCGCACACGTGCTTTGTACAATTTAATGATCCGACATCGTTAAACAATTTGACAGTCTTTCTATTTTTCTAAGTATGTTAAGCATAAGATTTTTTTTATTGGGTTACAATTGTATTGGATAGGTTGATGAGTACCTTGACATACAACTAGGTACTAATTCTTATATTTACAATAATATTTCTTATGTGTAAATTAATTCAATTTTTTATGTTAAATTAATTCAATTTATTCTCCAAACAAATAAATTTTATACAAATCACGTATCCTTTTAAAAATATTAAAAGAATATTTTTTTTACCTTTCACTTTAAACGATTTTTCGTATTATTTTGTGTAAATTATTATTATTATTATTAAACAAAATATTTTTTTAATCTAATTACTTTTTATTTTATAATTATATGATTTTTTTCCTATTCTGCTATGATAATATTATTTAGTGCTATCAGCTACAGTGTTTTTTGTATTAATGAATTTTTTCTTCAAATGTTATATCATTCATGCCTAAAATGTAGTGAGGTGATGGTTCCGGACACAAAAGAAAGCCAATGAATGCGGCAAACCCATCAATTAGGGGCAATCTTTAAAAAAATTTATTGCCCGTGGCTAAAATTTAAATTAATATCATGAAAGAGATAACTTTTGTAAATAATTTATTACTTTTAAATTGAAAATTATAATATTTATAAAAAAAATTATTTACACTGACGTCATACAAAAATTTATGACTTTAATTTTTTATTTTCTTAAAAACATGATATTAAAGTGGTAAATGAAATTTTTTTATTGAAGTTATAAATTATTTTAGGACTTTAACTTTTTTTCATGTATTTTTAAAAATTGTAAATAATTTTTTATTTTGATTATTTAATAAATTAATTTATGTTATCTTTTATATTTTTATTTAATATTTTTTATTTTTTATATGATTTTATTTAATATTTCTACAATTTTTTATATTATTTTATTTAATATATTTTTTATATTTTTTACCAATGCTAATGATTATTAAATTTTTTTAAATTAAAAAAAATGAAAATGACTTAAATTGAAATAAAAACATTAAAATACATTACATATCTATTTAACAAAAATATTAAAATATTTTTTACTAATATTAGTAAATAATATTAACTTATAATTTAACAAATAATATTAATTTTAAAAAAATAATTTTTACAATTATCGTTAAATAAACTAATAATTTCATATAATAGTATTAATTAATTTTATTTTATAAATTATTTTAATATTAACGAATAAAATATAATTTAATAATAAAAGTAGTTGCTAAAATAAAAACAGCATAATACATTTTAAAGTCAATCAATGATATCCTACTTACTTGGTGCAAAAATACTATTCTTCATTGTTTTACCACTATGAACAAATATACTATTTTAAAGTCAATCAATGGTCTTTTACAACTTCGGGTTGGTGTACTTAAATGAAATTTGTTGTTTGAAGATGAATTGTTATATAGGCATGTTCTAATATGCACAATGAGAAATGCACTGAGTCAAATGCCTTGCCAAATCAATCAACTAAGCTAGTTCCTTCTCAAGGAGCACAATTTTTGCAATCTTTTTTAGGAATTCATTTAGCCATCTTTCAACCGTAAAGGGATAATGCTACCAAATTGCCTTAAAATCACTACTTTCTTCAACTCAAACAAATATTGTTTGTGTTCACATATAAAGAAAAAGGGGAAACTATGAAAGTATGGCGTGAATGTGACACCCAAATGTTTCATTCAATTGCATACAAGGTCATAATAATTTTTTTCGTTGTATGTTTTAATCATTAGGAGTTACAATTTTTCTCATTGTAGAGTAAACATGACTACGAAAAAGATCAATCTAAGACCAATTTGAGTGTGTGTGTGTGTCTCTCTCTCCAAATATGTTATCAACAAAGTTAACAAATGAATGTGATTAACCAAATTATATGATAATTTATTCTTTCTTGAATCATCTTGTCTTCTTTATGTCAAATTTGTACAACATAAAATTATCGAGACTTTGCACATGACAGTGTAAATCATGTTTTTTAAGATTTAAGCTCATTTGACATATTTTGTGTGTCAGTTGGGATTTCTGTTTCTTTTTCTACAATATTAACTCATAGTCAGTGCCACTCATATATGTCCCTTTACTAGACAAGATAATTTTATGAATATACATCATTGTTTGGTTAATGAGTAGCAATGTTTGTTGTCCAATGTCTTTGTCAAGATCTTTAGTGGTTGGGGTGATAGATGAGAAGTTTGAAAGTGAGTATCAGATTTTGTTTTAGTAAGTTGTTAACTTGTTGGCAAGTGCACCAATTGTACTTAAGTGATACAAACTCAATTATTAAGCAATGAGAAGAAGTAGAAGAAAAAATGAATTCTAAGTGTGAAAATTGGGGGTAAAATAAAAGAAGAAAGATAACAAGAAAAATAAATAATTGTTTAAATGTAAAAAGATGAAGTCAGAATGCAATAATATTTGAGGCTTAGTATACCAAAAGTACTTATAGTGTAATGTAGTAGATTTTCTCTAATTAATGAAATTTTTGTTTTCACCCGCATCTATTAAATTATCCTATCTTTGGTTTCCCGCACGAAACACCTAGTTTATTTATCATTTTCCCTCAAATTTCTTTGGAGAGATAAAATAACAAACCACATTAAGATAAGAGATGCAAAAATTTTTGGACAAAATAAATATCAATCTATTTCTAACAATGAATTTATTTAGATTCCTTCCCCAGTTCTTTATAAAATTACCATTTTTCAATGCATTACCCTCTAAACATTATATGGGTGACCAGATTATAATAACAGAAAAACACAGAGAAAAACATAAAAATAGAATTGCATTAAATAGATAATAGGAAAGAATTACATTACAAGAGTTTGGCCTCCAGGTTCCCAACAAAATGGAATTTAGCCTCTTATAGCTACGAGAAACTTTACACTTCACAGACTAATGGAAGAAGGGACTGGATGCCTAATAGCAAGAAAATGAGGAATGACTAAGGAATAGGGTTTCCCCTAAGGGATAGGCTCAGGCTTTTGATAGCTATGAGACTCGGTATTTTTTTTTCTTTCTACTTTATATTCCTTTATAGGCATAATGTAGTTTACTTTTCATGTTGACCTCGCGCTAAGTGCGCATCTGGGCTTCCTTGTGGGCCTTCTCGCGCTAAGCCTGGGTTGCATAGAAACTATGCACTAAGCCTGAACTTGTTCGATAAGCGAGAGTGCGCGTTGAGTCTGGATTGCACGTTAAGCGAGCTATCCAATTCCTTCAATGCTTTTTCTTCCAGATTTTTCATCAATTTCCTCTAAAGTGCTTGAAATATTATTCTTTTGACTTTTGCTAATAAAAAATTGCAAAGATGTTAATTTATTCATTATTTGATTAAAAATAATAAAGTGAAGAAATTATTATCATTATTAACCAAAATTGTCTATCAAATTAGCTCAGATTTCACAATTATCATAAGTTTAGAGGCATACTTTATGAGGTTCCACAAGTCTATGTAATGCGTGCATCTACATCACTTTAAAATATTGTGGTTAAGAACAACAATGTCAATGTTTCAATGGGTGTTTGTTGTCATCATAGGAATAATTCAAAAAAAAAAAAAAAAAGGAGAGACCATGCTCACCCAAAACCCAACAAAAATGGCTACAATTTCTTCTTTGTTGAGGAACATGCAATATTTTAGCAATTACATCATAGCAGGGATAGGGATATTAGTAGGATGATTGGTGAACTTTGGAACAAGTTAAAAGAGCTTGAAAAATCTATATGCACACACAACTTGTTAGGTATTATTAGGTTAAACTATTTACTTGATCATCTCTGTTTTAAGTTTTAGTCCCTACATATATGCATAAAAACTAAGTTTTGGTCCTTGTTGTTAACATTAGATAAATTATTTTGTTGGTGTAAAACTTGTACAAAAACTTTATGACAATGATAAACAATCACAATAAATTGTGTAGGGACTAAAACTTAACTTTCACGTACATGCACTAAAACTTAAAATGGTCAGAGGTATAATAAACAAGTTAATACTTTAACCACATTACAAATTTTTAGTGTGTACTACGTGCATTTTTTAAGATCATATGTGATAGTAATGCGTTGAGTTTCACTAATTTAAGGTTTATCAAGAAAAAGTTGTTAGAGATAGAGGTATACGACAAAAATGAAGGATTATCGTGAGAAATTAAAGATAGGCCCTGTTATTAGTGATACCATGTCGCTATAACAACGACTTCGTGATACAAGTTTGGTAGATGTGGATGTAAAATTTGTAGGTTTTGAAGAAAGTAATTTCTGGTGAAAGTGAGTATGAAGATGCCATTATGGACGTTGAAGCTAACTATATAGGACTAGACAGGAGGGTGAGCTTTTTCGTCATTACAGGGGAGAAATGAATGTTGGGGTTAAAAAATGAATGAGAGCAAAAATATGTTGACACTATTTTAGTGTAGACAACAATTTTTTTTATTTAACATTTCACAATTGAGATAGGATTTATTTCTAGTTTTAGGATGCTCATGGTGCCTTTTGTGTTTTAAAGATTAATTCATGACTAAATGCATTTTATTATACATTGAATGTTGGCATAGACAATGGTGGCGTAATTAGGAGTGTGTTGGATAGGCAAAAAAATACACATTACAATGCATAAATAAAAAGTTATGTGAGTTGGATTTAATTAGATGCAATCGTATTTCAAATACATCTTAAATAATTAAAAATTTCATGTGTTTGCATTCAATGAAGTGAATTCTGTAAACACAAAAAACATTTATTTTCTAAGGGATTTTCTTTTGTGTGAAAAACCATGTGTTACCATTTGGTTCCCATTGCTTATAACGTGGAGTTGTCAAGTAGAAATTGAACATTCAATTAACTCAGACATCACATACTCTCGCATTTTGTTTAGAGTTTTCTAAGTTTATGCAACATGTATCTAAGTTTATGCAACATGTATTAAAAGGCATTGAGCTAGTTAATGATTACATTATTATCTGGGACGTTGAAATCTTATTATGGTTTTATTATCTGTATTTAAAGGAGTTATTCCTTTTATAAAAAAATTATAAAGATAAAATAGAAGCTGTGATATTTTTAAAAACTAAAAACTTATTAAAATTAAAATATAATAATAAACAGTTTTAGTGGGAATGCTCATTTTCTATATTCTTGAAATGATATCAAGTTTATTTTCTTTTCATTCTTGATTAACACTGAAACAATTTTTTTATGCATAACACAAACAATTGTTTCTATGCAAACTTGCCTCAAAGTTTAAGATAGTAATTGAAAATAATGTTACTTATTTTAGTATTTTATTATTCTAAAATTCATAATTGTAGGCTGAATTGATAGAAATAGGACTGTAGGAGACTACTTCAATGCTCTACTTCTAAAAGTGTTATTGTGTTTTAAAATTTTTTTTTTTTTGTTTAGCCAAAACAGAGGGAATAATTAATATTTTTTCCTTCTTTTTTCACTATGTCCTCTCTACTTCCAAACAAAGATTTTAATTTGCCACGAAGCCGATTTCTTATAACTAAATATTTAATACAAAAATTGTTTTGTGGAAGTACAATACGACACAAGTATTCTTAATTTTTTGTTTTGAGATTTTTAAATGTTCACATGCAATAATTTTGTAACGGCTATAAGCTATCCACTCCATTAAAAAAAAAATGCAAGAATTTTGCTAACAAAAGCAATCAATGGGTTAAGCCTTGTACTGTTATACAAACTAAAGTTGGTGAGCACGGATGTAGCAAGTATATAAACTTATATTTTTTTATGGTTAAATCACAATTTTAGTTTCTTTGTAATTTTAAAATTTAAATTTTAGTCTCATTTTTAAAAAAAATTATAATTTTGATTCCTCCATCCATTGATGATGGTCAGCAATAAATATTATTACATTAAAATAAATTAATGATGTGGTAAAAATAAGAAAAATTAGGATAAAAATTATGAAAACACCAAGTGATTGTAAGAATTTGTATACTCTTTCAGTTGCACATTTCGTACTTTATACTCTTTGCTTAATTTTTTTTATTTAATTAATTCAAAGTATATAATTTTTTTGACGAGCTTAAATTCACAATTTTTCTTTTTTTTTTCTTCATTTAATTCATTAACAACGTTTATTTTGTAGGTTGCACGTTTCGTACGGTCAAAATCATATTGAAAAGTCCCTAGAACGAACTGTTTCCGTATACTACACCTTTCATATTTTTGAAAGAGTAGTTTTATTTTTGGTACAAAAATATTAACTAC
Source organism: Glycine soja (assembly GCF_004193775.1). Taxonomy (NCBI): domain Eukaryota; kingdom Viridiplantae; phylum Streptophyta; class Magnoliopsida; order Fabales; family Fabaceae; genus Glycine; species Glycine soja. Next base: position 47,596,172 of record NC_041009.1, on the reverse strand, counting down.
GAATCCCCATATATCTATGGATGATGAATTGCCCATTCAAAAAAAAAAAAAAATGGAAGATAATATACTTTGTCTCTTATAATTTAGCGATTTTTTTATTTTTGTTTTACAATTATTTTTTCTTTAATATGTATTTGTTTTATTTTTTCATCCTTTTTAGATAACATTTTGAATAGTAAAAAAATGCTTTAATAAGGAAAAATGTTATAAAACACTTAAAAAAATATTTTATAACAAATAAAATAAATTTTTTTATTGGAATAAAAATAAAAAATCACTAAATTGCAAAGAGAAAAATATATTTAAGTCTAAATTAAATAAAAAACAAAACTCCAGGAATTCAATGCCTATGTAGTGATAGAGTAAAATAATTTTATATTATAATTTAATTATAAATTATTATTTGAATTATTTTAAAAATCAATAAATTTATTATACATAATAAAAAGTAAAAAGTTATGATTGAATGACTATAAAATCAGTACATAACCCTTCTTTTTTGTTAAAAAAATTGAATAATCCCTGTTTTAGATAAAGTGTATCTTAAGTTTTATTGTGAAAGAATAAGAATGGTTAATAAAAAATACAAATATTTGTTGTTTTTACAGATCAAATATTTGATTATAATTAGATAAAATTAATTATGATTATAATTAATTAATCTTCATCATTGATCGTGAAGACACATAAAATAAAATGAAGAATCTCCTAAATCACTTGACAAGGAACAAAAGAGGTGACTAATTATGTCAAATGGTTGTTTGGTAGTCTTGCCAACATATGATTGCTGCTAATAATAAAAATATGGGGAAAATTGAAAAAGCACAGCTGTGAAGCATGTTGTGCAAGTGGCAGGATGGTTATAAGGAAGAAAATTTTGTCCCTTTGTTTGAACAGACCGAAATGGGTAGAAAAGGAGTGACCCCACGCTGACTACAGTAGACAGTAGTCACAGTCACAGCACAGAGGAGAGGTAATTAATTATTAATTAGTATCAGTAATAAAGTAAAGAAAAGAGGAAAAAGAAGAAAACGTCTTTGTATTGTGTGCTGCAAATGTCCGCAACCTCTCACTCTCTCCTTTTCTTTGCACCTTTTCCTTAGCTTCGAAGTAGCTTAATAAGCTTCTCTGTCTCTGTGCTAGGGTTTCAAATTCCATTCCTGCATCTCTCTCTCTCTCTATATATGCTCCAACATTAGTAATCACAATCCGAATCTCCATTCTCCTTTCTCTGTCTGTCGGTAAGAGTACTTTTTCATGCTTCTCTTCTCTTTCTTTATTATTCATCCTACTCATCATTTTCTTTGCACAGTTCTATAGAGTGGTCGGAATGTCGTCGTCCAGAGGAGGCGCGGGGCCGTCCTCGGAGGCGCCGCCGCCGAGGCGGATCATGCGGACGCAGACTGCGGGGAACTTGGGAGAGTCGGTGATTGACAGTGAGGTTGTGCCTTCCTCTCTGGTCGAGATTGCGCCCATTCTTCGTGTCGCTAACGAAGTTGAAAAGACTCATCCAAGGGTTGCTTATCTCTGTATGTTTCATTTCTCTCTTCACTTTCGTACCAAATTTGTTGCTATTTTTAGTTTATGTTTGCTGATCTTTGCATTGCAGGCCGTTTTTATGCCTTTGAGAAAGCTCATAGGTTGGATCCCAACTCAAGTGGTCGTGGTGTTCGCCAATTCAAAACTGCACTTCTTCAACGCCTTGAAAGAGTAACTAACCACCGTTCTCTCTCGCACTTCATATACATAGCTTCTGCCTTCCTTCCCTGCTTTACTGTTAACTCTTTTCAGCAAACCGACTTTATATTTCTAATGCATGTCTTACTTTACACTATACTTGTCTTCTCATTCATAAAATTTAATTTATTTTATGAATAAGAACTTGGTCCTGTGTTTTAATTTAAGTTATTTTATGCTAAGTCTCTCTCTCTCTCTCTCTCTCTCTCTCTCTCTCTCTCATTTTGTCAATTTGTTCAATAATTGTTAGGAAAACGATCCAACTTTGAAAGGAAGGGTAAAGAAAAGTGATGCTCGCGAGATGCAGAGTTTTTATCAGCATTACTACAAAAAATATATCCAAGCTTTACAAAATGCTGCTGATAAAGCTGACCGGTAGACTCTCCAGATAATTTTCTATTTGATATGTTCGTTATCTGGTTATTGGGTGACTAATAGTTTGCCGTTGTCTCCTTTCAGTGCACAGCTTACCAAGGCATATAACACAGCTAATGTTCTTTTTGAGGTTTTGAAGGCTGTTAACATGACACAATCTATGGAAGTTGATCGCGAGGTTATTTTCTGTGGCTCCTAAGATGTTATCTTCCTATTGGGGGCTTCCCTTCTATGTGAACCTTCATTGTTTATGCATATTCAAATAATTTGCTAGGGTTTTACAGGATGTTACTGACATTACCACTATACATGATTAATTTTCCATTGCATTGTCTTCGTTTCAGATTTTGGAGACCCAAGATAAAGTTGCTGAGAAAACAGAGATCTTAGTCCCTTATAATATTCTTCCTCTTGATCCTGATAGTGCTAACCAGGCTATAATGAGATTTCCTGAGGCATGATATTTAGTTCCATACATAGTGTAATTCTGACCATCTTACTTTTAATGAAAATACTTATTCATTACTGTTTTACAGATCCAAGCTGCTGTATATGCTCTTCGTAACACTAGGGGTCTTCCTTGGCCGAAGGACTTCAAGAAAAAAAAGGATGAAGACATCCTGGATTGGCTTGGGTCGATGTTTGGATTTCAGGTAAAACACAATAAGAAACTGTGAGGTTATTTATCAATTTTAATATCGTATTTTTATTTCTAAATCAAAAAAAGTTAACATCTTCATTACTAAGTAATTGAATTGAGCTTGTTTGCCTCCTCTTGTTTTTAATATACAGTTTTATACATAATGCAGAAACACAATGTTGCAAATCAGAGAGAGCATTTGATCTTACTGCTTGCTAATGTTCACATAAGACAATTTCCAAAGCCTGATCAGCAACCAAAGGTCAGCCTTTAATTAACTGATGCATATTTTCCATTTTAGTGTCTGTAGAAAGCCCTGTTTATTTTTATTTATATAAAAATAAAAGTCAAACAGAATAAAAAAACATGTACCAATAAAGTTTGGACGAGCGTGCTCTGACAGAAGTTGACATTTTTGTAATTGTTAAACATATCAAGCAACAATGAAATCAGAAAAATAAAAAACACCACCTAATCAGTACAATAATTTGTATTGATTGTGACTAGTATGATTTGTTTGATTAGTTGGATGAGCGTGCTCTGACAGAAGTGATGAAGAAACTGTTTAAGAATTACAAAAAGTGGTGCAAGTATCTGGGTCGGAAAAGTAGCCTTTGGTGAGTGTTTCTGTTTTAATGTTGAAAGATAGATACTATAGTTACTGTTTTGCTGACTTGCAGCTCTTAGCTTTGTTCTACTCGTCTACAATAAAATAAATTTGTATTTTTCAGTTCTCCTTGTAATGTGCCTTGTGGATGCATATTGCAGGTTACCTACCATTCAGCAAGAAGTACAGCAGCGCAAACTACTATATATGGGTCTGTATCTTCTAATATGGGGTGAAGCTGCCAACTTAAGATTCATGCCAGAATGCCTTTGTTATATATATCACCATGTATGCTTTGTAACTTGAACCAATTTATGTTTATTTGCTTTTCCAAGAATGCTTAGAGTCATATTTGTTGTTTCCCATTGTCGGATTTTTAGGGATGTTTTGATGCATTTTCAGCATTTGCAATGAAAAGCTAATTTTGGATATAAAATGACCTATGAATTCCTTACCAAACTTATTGATTCCTGCTTATATGTGTGCTAGTGGATGAACTTGTTTCTCTACAGTTTTCACCTTGGAACAAAAATAACACTTATTCTGCTGACTTGTGCAATCTGTTGTTTCTCCTTATTCCTCTATCCTTTGATGTGCTTGCTCCCCTTTATTCCAAACCTTTTAACATGAAAAAATTGAATAACCCATATTTTGTACTTTTATGCATCGTAACTTTTTTGACCAGTTGAAGTTTGACTCGTTCGATAACCCTTAGTTGCATAGGCACACTGTCACACAGGGTTATTAATTGTGTTCTATAATGTAGTGGAGACTCGGTCCTGTTTTGATGCCATGGAAGTTTCAGCTGTGAATTGTGGCCACTATCTTGGAAAGTATCAGCCATCTTGGCCGCTATTCTTCATGGAGGAAATATTCCACTTAACTTATTCCTTGCACCCTGTTTAATGCGTGATTGAACCCCTTTTTTAATCAGTATTTTGCTATTTCCCCTTGTTCAGAAATACATGAGGTTTTATGCGTGATTGAACCCCTACCTATCAGTATTCTGTATCTTGCATGAGTTGCTGATATTATAAAATTAATGCATGTAAACTTTCAGTCTTGAAAGATATAATGTGCTGTTTATATCTTTTTCAGTCTTGGAAAGATATAATATGCTGTATATCTTTAATTGTTGTTGTATTGTATTTTTATTATACGTAATATCTGTCAATGACTGTTTGCATTGAAGCATGATGTTCTTATATATTACTTTTGTCATGCTGTGATTTTGTTATCTTGTTTCCTGGCATTGCATAATGACTGTTTTGGTAGCAATGCCCGTGTGTATTCTCCCTATGGTTTTGGTATTTTCTTACATTGTCACCTTTGCCATGATGGTTTTAAATGAATCTTTGATGGTAACTTGTTACTTTTGTTGAATATTGACATGCATTTGGTTCTTTTCATTATGAGTCCTGTAGATGGCTTTTGAATTGTATGGTATGCTTGCGGGTAATGTCAGTCCGATGACGGGAGAGAATGTGAAGCCAGCATATGGAGGTGAAGATGAGGCTTTTTTAAGGAAAGTTGTCACTCCTATCTATAACGTGATTGCTAAGGTGTTTCTCCCATTGATTACAGTCTACCCTTCCTTCTTTTTTTTTTGTTTGTGGCCATAACATCCATATAAAATTCTTTGCTTTCATTTTTCACATTGATGATATGAAAATAAATTGATATTTCCTTGCTCAAAAGGAAGCTGCACGTAGCAAAAAGGGAAGGTCAAAACATTCACAATGGAGAAACTATGACGATTTAAATGAATATTTCTGGTATAGTTAATGATTAAAATTTACTCTTCTATTCATTCTCATACCTATCAATGAGTTGATTTTTAACAACATAATTGTAGGTCCGCTGATTGTTTTCGATTAGGTTGGCCAATGCGTGCTGATGCTGATTTCTTTTGCCTGCCAGCTGAAAAGCTGGTTTTTGATAAATCAAATGTAAGTATTGATTACTAATTTTCCTGTTCATTTAAAATTTGAGAATAGCTGCAAGGCTTCTGGTTTTATTGCTCACTTTGAATTTTATATGGTTCTAGATCTTTTTTAGACTGTTATTACTATTTTTTGGATAACATAAGAATTCATTAAGAAAGAAGAGAAGTGGAACAGGCAAATATGGTGATTGTTGTGATACCCCTATTTCAAAAGACTGAAAATGAAACTAAACCCTAATACCTAATAATCAAATAGGGTGTATTTAGTAGTGCTCCTTAAGTCCCTCTTTATTTTAAAAATTTAAGCTTATCTATGTTTTCAATTTTTTGATAAGTTTTTGAAAGAAAAGTAAAAAAATAAAAAATAATGAATTGCTGAATTGTGTGATATTTATCAGAGACTATCGATGCATTACAAGATTCAGAATCATCCATGACTCATCACATACAAATTTATGGATAGCCAAATCACATCAAATCATAAGATTCTGATAACTACGCTCCCCAGCGTGCTTGGATAATGATTTTCTATGTGAATGTAGTAGAAAGTTGCCTTGCCTCTATTTGATTATCTATTAGCTAGGCAGTCAAGTGCCCTGCTATCACAGCGAATCATGGGATGCAGTTCTGGAATTTGAATGGGTTTTAGACAAAAGTGTGTTGTGACTGCCGCCACTGGAAAAGTGGCTGCAATTTGTGGTTAAATATCACAGAGTTTGTGTGTCAAAATTGGGTGGAGCACAGCTGCTTTTCTGAGGAGTGGTGGAATTTTCTTACTTTCCTGGCCAGGCAGAAAAAGTTAAGGAGAAAGATTAGGTGGCGGCTAATAGGAGAAAGACTAGGTTTCTTACTTGCATTTGCTTTTTGGATCAGAGTGGGTATTGGACATGCACCTTTAATTGGCCACTCTCCAACACAAACAATATTAATCAAATATAAAATTCTATTTTTGCTGTGGAGGGTTTCCCCCCATTTTTTATAATTAATCATATATCATATATTATTCTATTATAAAAATATAAAGTACTCTATATTTAAAAATGTTAATACATAGTATTATGTATTATATGATAGGGACAAATATATAACATATAATATAATATGATAACATAGAAATCTATATAATCAGAATGCATATAAATAAAAGATGTAATAACTAAATGAAATTGATATAATAATAAGAAATATGAAATATATATAATGCATTGGGTGTATTTCCACACAATCCCAAAGACCATTTTCTGCAACATGATAACAGGTCTGCTGCTGGAGTTTTAGAGCTAGAAGATGGAAGTGCTGGTAGGTAGTGCTAACATGGACCATTTGGAAGCATTGAAACGGGGTAGTCTTTGATAATCAATCTTTCGAGGGAAGCAAAGTGATGGATGATGCATTATTTCTACTATGGTCTTGGCTTAAGGTTATGGAGAAGGGTTTCACAATGCACTTTAGCTACTGGTCCTCCCACCTGAAAGCAGTTTTCTAAAACTAGGGAGTGGCCATGTTTGTAACAGTTTCAACTAGATTTGCAGGGCATGTATATTTCCTATATGGGTTCAGTCAGATTCTTAGTGTTTTGAATCTGCTGTATACCTATCCCCTATATGTACTTTAGTACCTCTGGTACTCATCTATAATATAATCTACTTGTGCTGAGCAAAAAAAAAAAAATGAAATATATATAATAATGAGTAGAATAAATATAAAATATTATTAATTCTATAATATATATATATATATATATATATATATTTATTGTTATTTGCTATATGTGTTTGTTTGTGTGTATATATATTCAGAATAGCAGTCATCCTGCTTCAGCGTTTTTGGGGGTGGTGTATATATATGTGTATATGTGTGTGTGTGTGTGTATTCAGAATAGCAGTCATCCTGCTACAGCATTTTTGGGGGTGGTCGCTCAGTGCTGCTATCCACCATTGACTACTATGTATTAGCTTGAGTCTTGAGATTGTACTTCCCTCATTTGTTTACTAATTCTTATAAAGTGGGTTATGGACCTACCTCAACCCTGCAAAACCTGCTTGTAAGGTGTGGGCTGCCCCCACTTATATACAGTATTTTTGCCTCATCACTGGATGATTTGGAATCTCCCAAATGCCCCCCTCATGCTGAGGACTGAACATCTTGGGCATGAAGTTTGCAGAACTGAACAACTGTGGGTGGTTCGATTGTGGCTAGATAGTGGGTGGCATGATAGGCCCAACAACAATCCCTAGGATAAGCTCTTATATCATGTTAAAATAGGAGAAAACAGAGGTATAATGGATTGAAAACCGTGTGTTTAAGACCACCACAGATGCTGTATTATAAAGATGCCATTACAATAAATACCATGATCAACACTATTTATTGTATTATACTTGTTCTTTTGTTTCTATGTAGAAGAGTTTTCCATATCTAAGAATAATTTTATTTAATTGAGGTGCCTTTCTTGTTATTGCTGTTTTGGCAATTGGTGGACATTATGATTTATGAGGCTGCAGGTATTTTGATGAAGTCAAGTTTTTTAGACAATGCCCAAATTATTGCATTTAGTGTGGCAATGATTTTTAGAGAATCTACCATTTTGGTCTTCAAATAATTCGTATTTGGTTCCACAAGTTATGTTTTAATAAATGAAATTCATAAATATGAAATGTGTATGTTGGGGTCAATTGTGATCTTACAAAACATGAGAACTCAATCGATCACATTAGATCATGAGTTGTGGAAATATGTACTTTTCATTGACCATATTGTAGCTTTAAACTTTCCTGATTATACAAGGCTCTTTCACTCTATCCTCACTTGTAAGATTGGTTTTCTTTTGATGCTTATATAATTTGGGTATCAGAACAGAAAATTCATAAACAAAATAACAAATTTCCTTGTATACTGTTCTTTGGATAGTTAATGATAATTTACGCCATGATATGTTTGGTTAGACAAGTCTTTTATTCCCAATCAAGAAACGAAATTATGATATGCATTTGCTCTATGTTTGGAATGTTTATAGTTATATTTTATATATACCACTGCATCTTAAGCCTTGCTGAAATGTACAGGATGACAAGCCACCTAGCAGAGACAGATGGGTTGGGAAAGTGAATTTTGTTGAGATTAGATCATTTTGGCATATGTTTAGAAGTTTCGATCGAATGTGGAGTTTTTTCATTCTGTGTTTACAGGTATTAAATATTTTCTGCATTTTGTTGCTCCCCTTCTTTGTCAGCATTTTTTCCCCTTTCGATGCTCTCTTTCTACCTCTGAAAATGGTTAATTTTTCATTAGGCTATGATTGTTGTTGCTTGGAATGGATCTGGGGATCCCAGTGCAATCTTTAATGGTGATGTGTTCAAGAAGGTGTTGAGTGTGTTTATAACTGCAGCAATATTGAAGTTTGGGCAAGGTAAGCAATAGCCTAATTTATTTGCATCTATATTCAATTTCCAATTATGGTATTGCAGCTTACCTTGTTACTCTGATATTATGCCTTATCCTTTCTGCATTTAGTCAGTTGTTTCTGTATGAATTTGTTACCTAATTTGCCATTTTGACCTCCTACAATTTGCATTTTTCGTTTACATTTGTGAAAGCTGTAGCTGCCTTAGTTAGATTAAATTAGTGAAAATTTATAGTTTCTGTTAATTACATAGTGCCTTGGTGACCTGTTGGTCATGGGTTCGAATCCGGAAACAGCCTCTTTGCATATGCAAGGGTAAGGCTGCGTACAATATCCCTCCCCCATACCTTCGCATAGCGAAGAGCCTCTGGGCAATGGGGTACGCTAGTTTTTTTAATTACATAGTGCATTAGTAGTCCCTTTTGAAAAGTTTCAAGATAGGTGGAACGTGGAACTGTTATACAGGAGAGCAGACAGTGGCAATCTGAGAAAAAAAGCAAGTAGAACTGGCAAATAATAGGTAGAAGCATTGGATCAAAGTATTTTGGTCCTCATGCATGTGGAGTTTGAGTTTCTTTATGGTAGGAGGGATGTTCTTATAGGAGTGCAGTGCTAAAGGTTTCTTATAAGAATGCACTTGCATATCTCATATCATATCTGGCTTTCCAAGTAAATTTAGATAATTCAGCTTGAAAAACATTATGGGCTTGTTTGATTTAAAGTTGGGTAGAATTGATTTTTGATGGAATGAATCTTGAACAGTTTTAACACTTGAACATATTGAGTTGTTGACTTGTTTGACTGAATTAATCTTAATTATAGATTCTATATCAGAACATGTGCAGTGCTGCAGTTTGAGGAATTGATTTTATGTGTTTAGCCAAACAGGCAGTGACTTTGAAATGGTCCATCATTCTCTCTATTCATTATATGTTGTCTTATTAGAGATTTGGATCTCTGTCACTCAATAGTATCCTGTTCCCGTGTAACTTCTCAAGTGTGATTGGAATGTTCATTTACTTTGTCATAGTTTCAATGCTTTGTTAAATTAACGACTTTTTTAAGTACTGTGGCAAATTGAAGGTACAGCATTCGACACCGAAGTTCATTGTGGGAAGCTATGAGCATGCATTGTTTACTTGGCTGAGCAATTTATATAATATGTGCTGTTAAGATTTGGTTTGATTTTAAAATGAAAATGAGTTTTAAGAAGTCAATATCTATTTCTTTATTTTTTTTTATTTTTTTCCTGCCAGAAATGTATATTATAGAAATAGGAATACTTTGTCATTTCATAAAGCGGTGTGCTACTGATGTTAATCTTTTCTCTCCCACTTGGACAGCTGTTCTAGATGTGATCTTGAGTTGGAAAGCACAATGGAGTATGTCACTGTATGTTAAGTTAAGATACATTCTCAAAGTTGTTTCAGCTGCAGCATGGGTGATTGTTCTGTCAGTTACTTATGCGTATACTTGGGATAATCCTCCTGGGTTTGCTCAAACCATTAAAAGTTGGTTTGGAAGTGGTGGTTCAAGTGCTCCTTCATTGTTTATTTTGGCTGTTGTTGTTTACCTGTCACCAAATATGCTTGCTGCAATATTCTTTCTGATCCCTTTTATTCGTCGTCATCTCGAAAGGTCGAACTATAGGATTGTGATGCTAATGATGTGGTGGTCACAGGTAGGCAGTAATGAAACCCTTTTTTTACTATATTTTTTTTGTTTGGTATATCTTAAGAACAATTGTGTCATTTGAGATACTTAGATTCTAATAACTTGGTGTTTCTGATGTCTTACAATTGCCAGCCTCGTTTATATGTTGGTAGGGGAATGCATGAGAGCGCATTTTCCCTTTTCAAGTAAGAATATTAGTTGAATAGTTTCTATTTCATTTGATGTGAATGGTATAATATATAATATTCCTTGCATCTGATATTAATGTGTCATTGTTTATAATGTCAGATACACAATGTTTTGGGTCTTACTCATAATTACGAAGTTGGCTTTCAGTTACTATATAGAGGTGATGCATTTTCACTTTTTATCACTTGGTATAATCTATCATTTCTTTCAGATTGTAAGAATTATTTACTGTTGTGTGTTGTTGTATCAGACCACATGAAATACTCTTATTTATATAATGAAGGAGATTTACAAAATACGGAAACAAAGTAATGAGTAATAATGGAAATAATCCCATACTAAACTGCTGTAATTAAAACATCTAATCATATCATATCTTTGACACAGATGACTCTGATAGTCATTTGCCTTTTCATATTAAGTTCCACAATTTCACACAATGATGGTTATAAATAAATTTAACTTTTTTTGGGTCCTTAATTTAAATCCCTTAGTCTCATTGATACATAAGTTATTGAATTGTAATTTTGTATTTTTATGAACGAACTTTAATTGGTTTTTTAGCTGTCTTCTGTAATAATCAATGAATTTTACTAGTTCTTACTCTGTGTTACATCAATGAAACATCACGGGGCAATACCTAAAAATTGTTTCTTTAGAATAATCGTTTTTTTTTTTTTTGTTTAGGAGGATTTGTTATCCTTCAGCTTCAGATCTTCCCCTTTTATCTTGATGGATTTCTACTTTTGCCAATTTTTTTTAGTTGTTTTAACCTTACATTCTTTCTGTAGATAAAACCTCTGGTGGGACCTACAAAAGCTATAATGAGTGTAAAAATCACAACTTTCCAGTGGCATGAATTCTTTCCTCATGGTAATAAGCTTGAATGTTCGTACTTTCATATTAGTTCATATTTTCTGAGAAAATTTTGTAAGTGGTTGTGCGTTTGGCAGCTAGGAATAATATTGGCGTTGTAATTGCACTTTGGGCTCCAATTATTCTGGTATGGGTTCGTAATCTCGTTTACATCCTATTTTAAACATCAGTAGTATAATGGTATAACTTTTTTCTTTCCAGGTATACTTTATGGATACCCAAATTTGGTATGCCATATTCTCAACATTATTTGGTGGTATTTATGGTGCCTTTCGTCGGCTTGGGGAGGTTAGTAGATTGTCCACACTCCTATTGTTGCTTATAACTGTGATTTCTTTTGGATTGTTCATTTTTATTCTTAATTCATTGTTTTTACTTATTTTTATATAATTTGGTCAGAAATCTAAACATATTCAAGGTATTATTGAAATTACTATCAAAGCAATCTAGTATTTTGATGATTGTTATTATCTCTACCAAAAAAAAAATAAAAATCTCTACCATCTCTCTATATTGGGTCATTTGTTACATGCCTTGGTTATCACCTCACTTTAACTTGATACAGTGCTGAAGTCTATTTAGATTTATGGTTAGATGAAAAAGGAAATTATGGTATAGGTTGTGTTTGTGTGAGAGTTAGAAGATTTTGTGTGGGTGGGAGTTACCTCCTTGTATAGAAATCATATGATCAGAATTCTAATCCTACAATGAAAAAAATCTAGACTGATATTTTTGGAATATACTGCACTATACTGTCCTGATTTGTTGATAATTTCATAAAGAATTACTAATTATAGACCCATTATGTATATCTGGAAATGACTGGATTGTCAACTTGCTAATGACTTGCAACTAACTTTTGGTTGCTGTCAATTGACTATAAATCCCTAATTACAGATTGGACTTTTCTGTTTTGAATTAACTTACAGAACTACAATTCTTGAGTTATTCTTGGCTTTTATGCATAGAACACTGATTCTTGAATATAATATCTATTTCTTTTAAATAATAATTTTTGTGCATCACTGCTTATCCTGGTATCAGATACGGACACTGGGAATGCTGAGGTCTCGTTTTCAATCATTGCCTGGTGCCTTCAATGCCAGTTTGATTCCGGAAGAAACAAATGAGCCAAAGAAAAAAGGATTAAAAGCCACTTTATCCCGCAGATTTCCTGAGGTTTATTGTTTTACTTTATAACCACTTACTTGAGCTTATAGTATAAAATTAGAGCATCTATAACTGGATTACATTACTTTGACTGATTGATGCAGATCTCATCAAACAAAGGGAAGGAGGCTGCAAGGTTTGCACAATTGTGGAACCAAATAATTACTAGTTTCAGGGATGAAGATCTTATTAATGATAGGTAATGCGAGGGATAATTTCATGTTATTGGTTCTTGATCTGCTCTCTCTCTCTCTTGATCGGTCACTGACCAATCAATGCAGCACTGTATTTTTTCTTCAGTAGTGTGTTGAGGTGGTTATATTATTCAGGGAAATGAACCTTTTGCTGGTACCTTATTGGGCTGATACTCAGTTGGACCTTATACAATGGCCCCCCTTTCTACTTGCTAGCAAGGTTTGTTTATTTGCACTTTGATATGAGACTTTGCTGCTATCATTTCCATCTAATCATTCACTAGTTGTGTTTGTGGCCACATGCTCTTTAGATTCCAATTGCACTGGATATGGCCAAAGATAGCAATGGAAAGGACCGAGAGCTGAAGAAAAGAATTGCGGCTGACAACTACATGTCTTGTGCTGTCCGTGAGTGCTATGCTTCATTTAAGAGCATTATTAAGCACTTGGTTCAAGGGGAACGAGAGATACCGTAAGTAGTTGTACTTTATGAATGATAGTTCAGTTTAATATTCCCACCTAGCTCCAAATATTGGATTGTAGGCCGATTGGAAAAATCCTGTAGGAAATAGTCAGCTTTATCGCTTTTGATGATTTATCTTTTCAAATTCAAACCGACTTCTTAAAGTTTCTGTGTCTATCTAACTTTTTTATAACTTTGTTGCTGTTGTTCATTTCAGGGTTATAGAGTACATGTTTGATGAAGTGGATAAAAATATAGAAACAGATAAACTGATTAGTGAATTCAGAATGAGTGCACTTCCTAGCCTCTATGCACAGTTTGTCGAGCTAACCCAATATTTAGTAATATTTCAGAACTCTTTTATGCAATTTTGTACATTTAGTTTCTCTTTTAGCTGTTTAGTATGGTTGTCAAAATCTTACCCAGTTATTTAACTTATTGCAGTTGAATAATGATCCGAAAGATAGGGACAACGTTGTTATTCTATTCCAGGACATGCTGGAGGTCGTGACAAGAGATATAATGATGGAGGATCAGGATCAAATATTCAGGTAATGCATGAGTAGATTATCGTCTCTACATCTGTAAATAGCAATGTCTTCCCTCCCCTGATTATGATTGTATCAACATTGTTTCTATAGTTTGGTAGATTCAAGCCATGGTGGTACCGGACATGAGGGGATGCTTCACCTTGAGCCTGAGCCACATCACCAACTGTTTGCATCTGAAGGAGCTATCAAGTTTCCAATTGAACCACTTACAGCAGCTTGGACAGAGAAGGTTTGTTACTAATTGAATTATTCTGCTAAAAGTTTAAATTGTGAAGTGCTTTTTTGATGACTTCTTTACCCTTTTTGGGGTAGATTAAACGACTTCACTTGCTGCTTACGACAAAAGAATCTGCCATGGATGTACCATCTAACTTGGAAGCTAGAAGGCGTATTTCTTTCTTCTCAAATTCTTTGTTTATGGACATGCCTATGGCACCAAAAGTTCGCAACATGCTTTCATTCTCGTAAGCTATCTTTTAATCCCAAATCCCTTGCCATGCTTTATTGTTGTAATTTTTGAATCAGTTAAGTTAATTATTGCTGAAATCTCCCCTCTTAGCATGTGATTTTCATTATCTTAATCAGTTCCTTTCCCTGCATTATTGTCTGGAGATTCAAAGTTCTTGGATTTTGTTAACTTTTAACAATATGTGCAATTAACTCTTCAGTTTGGTATGTGAAGCATGAAAATTTAATTATATAAAGCACTTATGTTTTGGTTGGTAAAGTTTATGGATTACTGTAATGTTGTGAAATGAAAAGCTTGATAGAATTGAACGACCTGTTCTGGTTTCTCAAAGATGTTCTCAAGGATAATATTTTTTGGGAGGATTCACAAGGAAGAAACAAAGCTATTATCTATCGAAGTGTGTCTGGTTAAAATTTGCAGAATTTTGTTTTCTTGTATTTTTGCTTGAAATTATGCCCCAAATAAGAATATTCTTAGAATGCGGGTTTGGGTCTAACTCCCATTTATATATTCTACCAAAAGCTTGCTAATAGGGGAGGGTTACCCCCACTGACATATTCCATCTTGTCACTATCTCTAGCTGATGTGGGACTTGTGTTTTTTCCAATAAATATTAATATATTGTGTATATATAGTAAGCATTATTTAAAATTATCAAATCCCTCTGTTTTAGTGTATTTACATCTTTATTGTTAATTGTTGATTTTTGGATATTGTGGATTTTGGTTATAGGGTTTTGACACCATATTATACAGAAGAAGTTTTATTCTCCTTGCATGATTTGGATTCACAGAATGAGGATGGGGTTTCAATACTGTTCTACTTGCAAAAGATTTATCCAGGTTTACCAATACTCTCAAATGTCTTTTGTTGCATAAATATGCAACATTCACGTGAGTATATCTAATGTATTACTTGTTACCTTTTTGATTATCAATGTACAGATGAGTGGAACAATTTTCTTGAACGAGTGAAATCTACTGAGGAGGATATTAAAGGGAGTGAATTTGATGAGTTAGTAGAAGAACTTCGTCTTTGGGCATCATATAGAGGGCAAACATTGACCAGAACTGGTTATTTCTCTTTCACTCCACCCCCCACCCCCCACCCCCCCCCCCCCCCCCCCCCAAATAAAATAAAATAAAAATATGCACATATGATTTCAAGTACTAAAAAATTTCGTAATCATGAATAAATAGTTCTTTCTCCATGAATAATTAAATAGGATTATAGTTGCACAAACTAGGGCAAAATAATGAGACAAGGATAATGGTATACTAACCTCTTACCTCATTGTTCTTCAAGTGCTCTCTGAGTCTTCTTGAATGCTTTTGCAAGAATGCTCCTTAAGTACCTTTGAATTATAAGATAAGATCTTCCTTTCCTTTCTCAAACTTGAGAGAAAGTGAACAGGGGACCTACCCTTTCATGTAGGGACAGAATGGTTCCATGTTTCTTCATCAAGAGACATGTTCATTCAAACCCCCTTTCATGAAGAGTTGCAAATTGCATTGGTTCCATTCAATTATATGCTACACCATTCAGGTACACTCACCATGTGACGTCTAATATTTGTTTATCACATTATGGATATTCCAAGAGTCATCAAGATTCCATTCAACAAATGTATTTAATAAATCAATTAAAGGCCAACACTTGGAAATAAAAATTTCTCACATATTTACTATTTGCTTTATATGCAGTTATGTTTTAGCCTCTGTTTAGAATGTAACATGTCATTGTGATTGACTGATATATTGTGTATTATTAATGCAGTAAGAGGTATGATGTATTATAGAAAAGCTTTGGAACTCCAGGCTTTTCTTGATATGGCCAAAGATGAAGGTAAATGATCCTTCTCTCTTGGGAATGATCAAGTGAATTTTTTTTATTTACATGTACTTTGGTTGTCACTCAGTTCATCAATAATTTAATCTTACACCTTTAAGTTTTTTGTTTTCGGTTTGTATGACTGAAATGTTACAAATGGGCAGATTTGATGGAAGGTTATAAAGCCATGGAAAACTCAGATGACAATTCAAGGGGGGAAAGGTCATTGTGGACACAGTGTCAAGCAGTAGCTGATATGAAATTCACATATGTGGTATCATGCCAACAATATGGCATTGATAAGCGATCTGGTTCTCTTCGTGCACAGGACATATTAAGGCTTATGACAAGGTAAGCATTGGAGCTTCAGTAATTTTAATAATAGGTTGTGTTTAACCCAACTTATTTTGAGTTTATTTTTTTCTTAAAAGTAGAAGCTCAATACACAAGTCTGAAGTATAAGAGAACAAAAAACTCTCCTTTATTAAAGTTAGTTTTGGGACCTTTTCCTTTTTCTATTCCAAATTCCCAGTACCTGTCACCCAAGAACATACCACCCAAGAGCTTTTAATTTATTAGTAACTTATAAGCTAAAGATTCATAAATTGCCAATCAATTTTAACTTTAAATTTGAAGTTCTTATTTTTAATTTTAAATATCATATAAAGTAGCTTTTAATATTTTTAAACAAGTTAGGCCAAAGGTTGCCTTAATGCTTGCCTTTTTTTTAAATTGAAAAATACATGTGCTAGAACCAGTGCAATGCATGGGCTAAAACACTAACTTCTCATATGTCATTATTAATCATGCAACATTGTTATTACAATTTTTTTTTTTGAATGGTATTGTTATTACAATTTAATATACACAACTTCAATTTTTGCTCTTGCTCAGCATGACTTCCGGATTCTAAACCATTTTATATATTATATTTGTATTCATATATAAATGTAGAAGTTTATGACTTACTTTTAGCAAAAATGATTTAATATCTCATTGTAATGTTCTAAGACAAGTATATATGAAGCCAAACATGAAATGGATTGTAAATTTGTTCAAATTGTTCCAAAAATGACAAGGCATTGATTATTTGTCCAGTTTTTTTTCCACAAATAAAGTCTATTGTAAAATTTGCACAAATGCTTAATTTTAAATGTCATCCATTTAAACATGTGAACAAAATCTTAGAGAAAAGCCTGGATATCATGTGTGTACCCTCTTGGATCACAATCTGGTTCAATTAGTAACAGTGGTTCAGTTGTCTCATTTAAAATTTGAGCAACAATTCATCCCAAACCTCTTCCTTAAAATAATATGCAATACATCGATCAAAGAACTAAGTTAAAAGAATCTTTCAAGGAAAATATATTGTGAAAAAAGAGGCTGAAAGTACTAATGACTATGCTAGAATATTTATACAACTTAAAAGTCTAAATGAACTGTGTAATTATATAAACTTGGTAATAATTTATAAAACTGTATAACTGGATGAGGGGTAATTTGAATAACAAAGAAGCTATTTGTGTACTTCCAATTCTATTATTCTCAAGACTAGAATGTTTTTGGTACCTATTATAATGTCAAAATGGGTAATGCAACCCAACCATTTTTTGGTGGGTTTGGTTGGACCTGTTTTGAGATTGGGCTAAAAATCTGAACCAGACCCAGCACAACCCTGGTGAGTTGCCGGTGCCATTTTTTCTAATTGTAAATCTGTATTTCCTTTTTTTATTCCATCTATTTTGTAAGGTTCATTAGAAGTTTCTCTTTTTTTGTTTTCATTTTGTTTTGTTTTTCTGGACAAAATTAGATGTTCACAATGGATTGCGTTGGGCTAGCATGCCAAATCCAAACTTTAATGAATATTTTTTATTTTGTCTGTGGTCTCTTCAATTTATAATACATGTCTCTTCTTTTATTTCTAAATAGTTTTAATTTTTAATAATATTCTGAATTGTTAAAGGGGAAATACTATAAGTTATTTTAAAACATAAATACATTCTATATTTTTATGTATTAAAATCATTGAAAGAATTTTTCAGTACTATTTAATGGAATTTTCACCCAGAAGTGATTAAACATAATAGTATTCTCTTAAGAAAATTATAGGTACAAAGATGTCACTAAAGGTAGTAATAATATTAAAATAATTAATTCTATATATTAAATTGAAATATTTTTCAAATACTTTTCTTCTTCTCTTAAAAAATAATAATGCATTGTTTTTATTCTTAATTTTTTGTTCAGTTGTTTAAATTTAAATATATTTTTTATTTTATACCTTTTATTTTACATAGATTAGTTATATAATATATATAGATTATAAAATTTATTAAATATTTTGAATTTACATTTATTTATTTTATTTGTATGTAAGGACAACCAAACATGCTGGACTGCTACTCGCCTAGTCCCTTAAAGGAATTAGTCTGGTAAATAATAAAAATAAAAATACACCAAGGCGGATTGTTTGATGGGTTTGTGAGCAAAGGCAAGGGTCGGATGGTTGAAATGGGGAAAGGTAACGGTAGGATGTTTGGATTGATCAGAAATTATTTCAAATAATTTATTTAATGAAAATATCCTTTCAATGAGGTGGGACAACAATTAATATAGAGTTGACATCTGTAAGAGAATCATTCTCCTTTATATATTGCATAGCTAGTTTTTGAATAATTGGGTTGTATATTTACATTTGGCAGATATCCGTCTCTCCGAGTTGCCTATATTGATGAGGTAGAAGAACCTGTCCAAGACAGTAAGAAAAAGATCAACAAGGTTTACTACTCTTGCTTGGTGAAGGCTATGCCAAAATCCAATAGTCCTTCAGAGCCTGAGCAGAATCTGGACCAGGTATTTGGATTTTGATAAATAAGTTACTTCTTTTTTCCTACTAGTATTGTTTTTGCTTTGATAGGAGAAATTTTATTAGAAGACAGTCAGGAAATTTCAACTAGATGGACAACAGAAATTCCTTCAGAATGAGGAAATTTACATACAAAAAGGAACTGTGAAAACTAGGAATGTAGCAAGTTTGCTATGCTCAGGTGCTCTGTATTGTCAAAGATTGAAGCTCCATTCAAGTAGCCTTTGGTGTTCTGCTTGAAGATCGAATCTTTGATCTTTGAGCAAAATACCAAAGAGAATTGATAATCATTTGATCCCGTAATAAGTCTTGGTTGCAGAAAAAAAAGATGTGCTGAATGCCTATAGTTGTAAACTCCAATTACATGAATATATCAACATTTGTCCAGCTGACCTGTGACAATCTGACATTCTCACTCAACTTCTTAAACCAATCAACTCAAGTTGGAACTTGTTACATAGACTAAATCTTGGCCAGCCTGTAGTTTTGAAATTAGTTTCAACTCTAGTGAGAGGCAGAAAACAATTTCCTTGTTTTTCCCTTGTTCAAACAAGTAGAAATATGCTTGCGTGGCCTCATTATGACCCCATAATTTCATTGGGCAACCCTACTCAACTCTACTCAGTTTCAGCACTAGTTACATCTTCTTAGTGTTCCTGATACCTAGTTCCCTGTTACAAAGTGACCATAGATTGTTTTAGATGTTAGTTAAATTGGAGATCTATCTTAATCTGCCTTCAACTTGCATTTAACCATGATTTTTGTAGCCAAATCTTTTCTTGGGACTTTCTGCAAATACTTTGTTATGCAAATTAGAGCTTCCCTAGGAGTGTATGTCCTAGAAGCCATACAATTAAAATGTAATGCCTATCTACATAGATGTGAAAATAGTTCAATTATCATGTTATTTTCTTACTGAAGCTCTCTGAAATTGAATCACTAAATGCCACTTCATCACCCAAAACAAAATCCGTATATGGTTCCATTGGTGTTTCAGAGTCTAGTTCTAGTATCGTCAAGTAAATTTTAGATAAACTTGTTTTGTTAAAGATTCCATTCTTGGAATCAATGTTCTTAATATATAATAATAGAGGGGTAGGTACTAAAATATATGAAATATACTATACACAGCATCTTCGTGCATGTTATGGTGAACTGAGAGGCAGAGGGCGAGAGACTTCTAAAACATGCATCTTAAAATTGGGTTTTGGGCCTAATTTAACCTTACAAAACCAGCTTGTCCCTAGCTTTTGGGGTTAGGTCCAAACCCACATTTTCGGAAACACAACCAATAAAATTGAAGTCACTCTTACATAAATAGACATTTTTTATTTATTTAATTCAAGATAAGAAAAAATTATCAAACTATTTTTCTTTCTATATAACTAAATGGAACTCTTAACCTTAACTGTTACAGTCTTACCTAAACTATCATTTATTTTCTTAATAATATACTATATTTGATTGTTTCAATCAGATCATATATAAAATAAAGCTTCCTGGACCAGCAATTTTGGGTGAGGGTAAGCCAGAAAATCAGAATCATGCCATAATTTTCACACGTGGAGAGGGATTGCAAACAATAGATATGAACCAGGTATGACGGTCATATACGAAGAGCTCATCACTATAAGGTCTCTTAATGCCATGTGATTAAATTGCATCTTTTATAGGATAACTACATGGAAGAAGCTTTGAAAATGAGAAATTTGTTGCAAGAATTTCTTAAGAAGCATGATGGTGTTCGGTTCCCTAGTATTCTTGGACTTAGGGAGCATATATTTACTGGAAGGTAAATTCATATTGCTCTATTTGCAACCATACATGATTTCTGTGTTTCTGAATATTGTCTTGGTTTGGCTTCAGTGTTTCTTCCCTTGCATGGTTCATGTCAAATCAGGAGACAAGTTTCGTGACAATTGGTCAGAGATTGTTGGCTAATCCTTTGAAGTAAGTTATTCTACTGGTTCTTTTTCTGGGTGCAGCATAATATGGACAGAATTTTGGAATAAATGTGCTTCTAGTTTTTAATATGAGAGAATTGCTAAGCTGCACAGAGAGAAAGAGAGAGAGTTCTTAAAAGTAAATAGAATTGATTGAAATTGGTAAATAAACAGAAAAAGGGAATATTAAAAGAGAGACTTGTTTGTTCTTCGTGAATAGTAGCAAAGTATCAAATCACCTTTTTTTTTAGTCTAAAGCATTGCTCTTGATTGACTTTCGGTCTACTGATTAATATTTAATACATACTAATATTTCTGCAGGAAGTTAAGTTATTATTCTATTGGGCACCCTGAGTACTTGAAAATAAGGCTTAAACATCTTTCTAGTCCTTGCTATTTAGCTCCTTTTTGCTTTTTTTTTGGTTTGAGTCCTTACAAAATATGTTTTGTTTTGTTTTTCGTCTTTAAAGCAGTTTAGATAACATTTTTTTTCACTGTTCAAAGAGCCATCTAAACAACTTTAAGGACGAAAAACAAAATAAACATAATTTGTAAGGTCGGAAATTGGATCGCTAAATTGCAAAGACTAAATATATTTAAACCTAAAATTAAATAGAAATGTTTAATCTGTTTCCTTTTTTTGTATTTATGTAGGGTTCGTTTCCATTATGGTCATCCTGATGTCTTTGATAGGCTTTTTCACCTGACGAGAGGGGGTGTGAGTAAAGCCTCCAAGGTTATCAATCTAAGTGAAGATATTTTTGCTGGTACTGTGTCTTCCAATTCCTCATTATTTACTTATATTTGATTGCATCCTCATTGGAGTTTTCTGTTATTTCTAGGCTTCAACTCTACACTCCGTGAAGGAAATGTTACTCACCATGAGTACATACAAGTAGGGAAGGGAAGAGATGTGGGTCTCAATCAGATTTCTATGTTTGAAGCAAAAATAGCTAATGGGAATGGAGAGCAAACACTAAGTCGAGACGTATACCGACTTGGACACCGTTTTGACTTCTTCAGAATGTTGTCCTGTTATTTCACCACAGTTGGATTTTATTTCAGCACTCTTGTATGTTATCTCCAGAGTTAACTTTTACTTGCGTATTATGTAGGTTATTTTTATTTTAGGAATCAGAAAGGGGATGAAATATTCCAGTTTGGGGAGGGGGGGGGGGGATGAAGTCCTCTGATTTTAAAGATGGGTAGGGGGTACAGTGTGAGCTTGAGACTGGTCATATTTTTGAAGTTTTTATATCTTAGGTTTCTGAACTTGTTCCCCTCACTTCAAATTTGTGCAGATAACTGTTCTCACTGTATATGTATTCCTCTATGGTCGCCTCTATCTTGTTCTCAGTGGGCTCGAAGAAGGTCTGAGCACTCAAAAAGCCATTCGAGACAATAAGCCTCTTCAAGTGGCTCTTGCTTCTCAGTCATTTGTTCAAATTGGGGTTTTGATGGCCTTGCCCATGTTGATGGAAATCGGTTTGGAGAGGGGTTTCCGAACTGCACTTAGTGAGTTCATATTAATGCAACTGCAGCTTGCCCCAGTATTCTTCACATTTTCACTTGGGACAAAAACTCATTATTTTGGAAGAACATTACTTCATGGAGGTGCGAAATATAGACCCACTGGTCGAGGATTTGTGGTTTTCCATGCTAAATTTGCTGACAACTATAGACTTTACTCTCGTAGCCACTTTGTCAAGGGTATTGAGCTCATGATATTACTTGTTGTATATGAAATTTTTGGTCATTCTTACAGAAGTACTGTTGCATATATCTTGATTACCGCATCAATGTGGTTTATGGTGGGTACCTGGCTGTTTGCTCCCTTCTTGTTCAATCCTTCTGGGTTTGAATGGCAAAAAATTGTTGATGATTGGACCGATTGGAATAAATGGATTAGTAATCGAGGGGGTATAGGTGTACTGCCTGAAAAAAGTTGGGAATCTTGGTGGGAAGAGGAACAAGAGCATCTCCAATATTCTGGAATGCGGGGAATTATAGTGGAGATACTGTTATCATTGAGATTTTTTATCTACCAGTATGGTCTGGTATATCACTTAAATATTACGAAGAAAGGCACAAAAAGTTTTCTGGTAATTCTTAATATACATTGTCCTCTTTTCCTATATTATTATCTCACTACTTTATAATTTCGTAAGTTGAATGGAATGATGGATACCCTTTCCTTTGCTATAACAGGTCTATGGCATTTCATGGTTGGTGATATTCGTAATATTGTTTGTGATGAAGGTTAGTAACAAGCAGCTAGTGTATCTTGTATGGGCATGTTATAATTGTGTATATATGCTTCCACAGTGTGCACATTCTATTGTCTCACTAGTCCTAGAATGTGAGGATTGCTCCTCACTTATATACTCTAACTTGGCTTTATCTTTAACTGATATGAGACTTGAGTTTTTTTCAATACACCCTCTCATGTCCAATACTTCTTGGACTTGGTGCGTGAATAACATGGTGGGTGACCCTTTGAATTAATCTTGGATATGCTCTAGTAACATCTTAGAATCTTAGAATGTGAGTTTAGGCCTAACTCAACCTCAAAAGTTAGTTTAAGGGGTGAGGGTTTTTCCCAATAACTAAGCCTTTCATCATTGAT
The DNA here is from genome assembly GCF_004193775.1 of Glycine soja. Classification (NCBI taxonomy): domain Eukaryota; kingdom Viridiplantae; phylum Streptophyta; class Magnoliopsida; order Fabales; family Fabaceae; genus Glycine; species Glycine soja. The sequence goes on along the minus strand of NC_041009.1, from coordinate 47,572,614 downwards.
GTATAGTGTGGGTGGGAGTATTCTTATATTGAATTATCACAAAGATGGCTTGTTCATTTTCTTGCCTAAAAAAATGTACGCACTTTTCCTATGATCTGACACAATTCAGTTTTCTGTTTTCCTTGTTGTCTCAGACGGTATCTGTTGGGAGGCGTAAATTCAGTGCAAATTTTCAACTTGTCTTCCGACTAATCAAGGGAATGATATTCCTCACTTTTGTCTCGATTCTTGTCATTTTGATTGCTCTTCCGCATATGACAGTGCAGGACATTGTTGTTTGCATTCTTGCTTTCATGCCAACTGGTTGGGGAATGCTGCAGGTGAGTTCTCTTTTCACTTCTTTCCCTACTAAATGAATATTCCTTTGGAGGGGAGTGCTATATTCCCATATATATCTTATTAATTTGTTAAAAATTTGGAACTACCAAGCCATGACATCCCGGATCACATTATCTATCTGCAAAATTTCTGAATGTGGGCCTGAGACTGAAGTTTTTGACATGAACTCATTGACTTTTGATTTTGACAGCGATAGATGAGGAATTGGGGAAATATTTGTTTGTGTATAATTTGTTTTAGCATAGTGTAGTTCTATGATCTATCTTGTCTTGTTTGCGTTTGTGCTTTTTTTGTTTGTATCATGGGGCATATTTATAGAACTATTGTTGCCTACAACTTGTTTGTGGTTTTGATTCTGTTATTTTATTTTGCAGATTGCTCAAGCATTAAAACCTGTAGTACGCCGGGCTGGGTTTTGGGGATCAGTGAAAACTCTTGCTCGAGGTTATGAGATTGTCATGGGTTTGCTATTGTTCACTCCTGTTGCTTTTCTGGCTTGGTTTCCATTTGTTTCAGAATTTCAAACCCGTATGCTGTTCAACCAAGCATTCAGCAGAGGTTTGCAAATTTCTCGTATTCTTGGTGGCCAAAGGAAGGAACGCTCTTCTCGCAACAAAGAATAGGTTGTTAACTCTGAAGGGTTAATTATTAGGAGTCCAAAATTCTTGGTTGCCGTAAGAGCTGTATTAATTGTAAGTAGTTGTAACTATGAATCTGACAGATTCTACTCTTTGCTTTCATTGTAACATTTGAGTAATCATTATCATTATCAAACATGAAAGTTATTAAGTCTTCACATGTAAGCCCTAAGCTATGCATCTTCAGAGTGATATAGATTCGCTTGTGTTGCACCTACAAAACAACTATAATAGGATCGATCGAACTTGTGTGCAGGATCGTTTTAATTTTTCTTTTTTGTACTGTGTTAACGTGGACAATAGAGTGTCGCACTCCAAGCCAAACTATAGATTAGGTTAATTGATACCACGATTTTACTTTTTTTTAAAGATCAATACGCTGGATAATTTATTGATGAATAGAGTTTAGAGAAACTACATTCAAGATGATTTGGTATGAAAATCATTATATAAAGGTACGAATATTTATTCTCATTTGTTGGGAAGTTGTTTGAAAATATTTTAAGGCATCTTTTATTTTCAGGAAAGTTACATTTATTTTCATGTCTACACAACTTTTATTCTCGTGAGAAAGTTACATTGCTAGTAATTATTTTTTAATTTCACTATAACTTTTATTTCACGCACACACACACGAATGTTAAAAGTGAAGCAACAGTATTTTTATATGTCAAGGAATAGCATTCTTTGCTACAGTATTCTTGAGGATGTAATATCTGAAAATGCAAGATTAATTTAATTTTTTATTAGTCTCAGGTATTTCTTTATTACCGGAGGTAGTGTTTAGTATAGGGTGCAAGTTTGGTAGTTTTTTTTAATGATATATTGAATTTTTAATCCGATTAAGAAGAGACCGGGGGAGGGGGGGGGGGGGGCGGTGGTATTCATCAAGATAAAATATATATAATGCAGAAAAGGTTTTATCAAGAAAATACCGACATATGGCATTTGAGTTTGATAGTTTATTATTTTTTAAAAAGTATTAACCTTTTGTATATCTCCAATAATTTTGGGATTTAACTAAGAAATTTATGAAATTTAAACAACTGAAAGAGAATTGCAACTGTGGTTTGATTAATTTATAATTTAAACCGATTCAATTGACCCGTATCATTAATCGGTTAATCTAGTTTCAATTAGATTTTGAATTAATCAATTTTAATTTTTATTATTTCAATCATGAAATTGAGTTCTCTAAATCAAATTAAAGGTCAGTTATAATATTTGCAAAAAAATATCTATAAATGAAAAGAGAATGGTTAATATAAGTGGTTGAATCTTGGATAATTTTTAATATGAAATAAATTATGTTGAGAGTAAAATATTCATATTATGTGTGTTCATAGTCCCATCAACCAGAATTTGTCATTATTTTTTATAGGAAAAACTTGGTACCAATACCATTGTAATTTTTTTTTAGAAAAAACGGAGAATGTACACAAAATAAAGATTAAGTACAGAAATTTAAAATCTTAACTTGAATTCCTTGGATGAATAAATTCGTTAGCGTGACAATTCACCAAAAAAGTCAACTTTTTACTATTGACTGGAATTTATAAAAAAATACAAAACTTTGAAGGCATTTTTTTTATTTAATAAATTTCACTTAAAATATTATAATTTTAGAATATTAATAGAATTTAAAATAAATACGTAGAAGAATATGTTGCCAGTGTTATATCATGCAACATAAAAAGAATGCGTTAGAAAATGTATTATATCGGTGTTATATCTTACTGGATCAAAACATATAAAATGTAATAAAACAAGAAGAGTTGAAACAACTTGCATCATTTTTAGCAGAAAAAGTTAAATTTCTTGAATATATATAGCCATGCTCAGTTTCAAGATTTATGCATATAACCCTTGCTTTTAACACTTAAGTATACATGTATAAAAAAATTAGTGTCACCTACTTTTAAAAAGTAAAAAAAGGGTATAAAAAAATCATTAGACTTGATATTTGTATATGTAGAAGGCACTAATAATTAAAAAAAGTATTTTTAACAAATTAAGAAAAGAGATCAATATTAATATCCGAGTAGAAAGAACAAAAGTCATTTTAAAAGAAAGAAATGTTATTTTAAGAGAAAAAATATTATACTTTTTTGTTTTTCATAAAGATTATTTGCCACATTTTAACGATGGTCTTGAGTATTCGAAATACTTTATCAACAAATAATTTCTTTATTTTTATTTTCTGCAATAAGGATATTCTCCAGTTGGTAGTAGAATACTAATTCTTTCGAGAATAAAGCAGGTTGTCTCTCTTAGGAATTCAATCTCTCTAAGGCGACCAATGTTTCCCGTTAACGTGGAAAAATGAAGATATAGTTTGGTGGGACCTTTGAGAAAAAGGTGTTAGTTGGAGACAGTTAGTGCTTACTGCTTAGTTAGTTAATTAGTACTATCACTATTTCCTACTATATATGAGTATGATTTTGAGATTCCAAGGCTAGGCAAGGCAACGAAAAGGTCTTCAATTAATTACAATTTATTATGCAAAAAACGAAAAAGTATTGATAAAAGAAAAGACAATGTCTACCGTCCTTGAAACATTCAAATCTGGCAACTGTCAAAAGTCTATTCATTCTCTCATTTGTCGCCTTTCACTTGTCCACTCAACTCGTGTTGCCAATTGTTGTTGTTTCTTACTTTTTTGTTTTTAATAACTAATCAACTTGTTTAAACTCTTCACTAATCAACATCTCTATCATTCTCCTTAATTTGTTCTCTTTCATTCGTCTATTCTATGCATAGCTGGTTTTAATATGACAAGCCTTAGCTCCCCCATTCAGTTGGGAATGTTTGCTGAGCAAGTCTGATTCTTATTATGGGATGTGGCATGACAGCATGCTTATTTAAATGTTACATGGTTGTGGATATGATTATTCTTCTATCATCATTTTAAACGGCTGGCAAGGTTGATGATATTATTCTTTTTCTTTCTCACTTTTTCTCTTCATTCTGGTTTTCTACTTGATAATTATTCCTCACTTTGAATGTTTTTGATCTTTGCCTTTAATAGGGTTGGAAAGGGCATATATATATACATATATATGGCTTCATCTTTGGAGGAGCTTCTTGCAGAGGAGGGGTTCAAAGGAATCAGAAGAGTGACAAGGTCTAGATCCTCCTTCCACCATGGTGCTTCAAGTGAGCCTCTTTACTCTTTGGATGGGAGATTTTCTGTATCAAGTGAAAGAGTTCGAACTCAGAGAACAAAGTCTGATGCCTCACAATATCAAATTACAAGTAGACAGTTAAAAACCGACACTCATACTGCTACGAACCGGATGTCAAGGGATAATCTTTTTTCGAGAGACAAAATGGATCAACGGTTAAAGAACTCTTCTACCGATACAGATTCAGGCAAAGGAATTGATATGCCAAGGAATGAGATTACTGAGGTGACTGAGCAAGAAGCTAACATAGTTAAAGATAATTATTCAAACCAAGTTTCTCTAAAAAGAGGCAAAGAGAAGAATTTCAATGAACTTGTGGAGGAGGAAGATCCTGTCAAGGATGCAAAGATGCACAGCAGAAGTTCCAGTATACATATGCTTGGACACTCTAGTGAAACTAGAAAGAATATAAAACCCCAGAAGGACTCATACACTAGATCAAATAGCAGCAGGAATAAAGATAGCAATCATGCTATGCAAGCTGCTTCTAGTCTTGCTCTTGATCAAGTTGCTGTCCAAGCAGTAGTTTCCATTCTAAATGGCTATATAAAGCATTTCTCCAAAGATGTGAATTTTCGGTCAACATTGCGTGGCAAATGCTTCTCCTCCTTGAATTTGATTGAAATGGAAGAAGAGAACATTACGGAGACCAAAGTCATAAGAAGTCTTGAGCAAGCAATCGAGGCCATTGATCAAACTGCTGAGGAACCTATATCTACCATGTATCTGAAAAGAACCACGATGCAACTTAGCATTATTACAGGTTTGAGTTTAAATGATTTTAAGTACGAGTGTACGTGTGGGATTCCAAATTATAAGTTGTCAGCCTGTGCTCATCTTTACCTCAGTGTGGTATACATGATGCAGAAAAAAAATAAGGTGTCAGCAAAGCATCTCTTGCAAGTGTTTTGTGATTCGCCTTTTCAGGCACGGACTGTATTGTTGCCTGAACTGTGGGAGCACCTATTTTCTCCACAATTTTCTCATTTGAAGGCATGGTACATCAAGGAAGCAGAATTTCTAGAAGATGCACCAAGCAAAACAAGAAAGCTAAAACTTCTTCAAAAAGTGTATAATGAACATTTGGATTCTGGAACTCATGTATTTGCCGTATACTACAAAGATTGGCTCACTGAAGGAGTAGAATCTCCGCCTATTCCTTCAATTGGCATTCCATCAGCTTCTGTAACGGGAAGTCAAGAGGGAAATTCACTTGGTTATTCATTTGAGTCTGCTAGCTCCATTGACCCACTCTCACCACAGCCAATGGTCAGCAAGAAACTGTATGATTCTATGTTTGGTGACTCTAGCAAATCCAGAGTTTACCAAGTCAAAGATATTAATGATGATGATAACCTAGACAACTGCATGAAAGGCTCTTGTGGTTCAACTATTGTTAGACAGACACTAACATATGAGTCTGAAACTGTTAAATTTACAGATCAAGATATTGAAGATTTCTCTATAGGTGTAGCAATTGATACAATCAAGCCTGTAAGATATTTCTCTTTCTGTATATTATTTTGCTGGGAAAATCACAATCAAGGGATTATTGGTCCTCTAAAATTGCTTTCAGTTTAAGAATGAATACTCAAGTGGTTAATTAAGTCTGGAAGTGATTATTTATTACCACTCTTTGAACATGATTAACCAGTTGAGTCATTAATTGTTCCTAAACTGAAAATAATTTTACCAAAAATTCCTTTTGGTAATTTTCTCTCTCCTTTTTTCATCTTGTCCTTTAATCTGAATTACTATAGTGGTTTACTCTTTAATCCCATTTGATTGGATTGTTCCTCTACTACATCATAGAAGAATGAATTAAAAATGATTTTTATGCTTCAAATTAATTTTCTTGAGTCCTCTTCAGTATTTGATATGCAAAAAAGTCTGAATTGTATATTTATGAAATGAAATTGTACCATTGGTCATTTTGTTTGGAACCGATACCTTTATTTTGATGGTTCTACATCTTGCCCAATTACACACTTTGTAGATTTGGAGTCATATAGGTTGAGGAGTGAAACACTGTACATTTTATAAAAAATGTTTTATGCTTGGAGTGGCATTGACATATTTGTTTCTATTCTTCCTCTACATCTCACTTATGTTTACAATGTCAATGATATTTGACAGCACAATGGAAATTCAATGACAGCTTCAGAAGAATGGCAGAAAAGGAATCTAGTCGATGACATTAATAACTCTTTCTCTATGAAAACTAATTTAAGCAGCCACAGTATTGATGCTCTATCACATGAAAAAGCTAGTGAACTTGTTCTTAAAAAGGTACAGGATCGGTTTTAGCAATGTGAACTGTGAAACATATTATTTTGGTCTCACTACTGTTTCACTGTCTATGCTGTGTTTATGACTTCATATATCTAATCACCTTCTTTATAATCTTTCATGTACAGCCAAATAAGACAAGTTCTACTCTTGAAGGTGAGAAAAATCATATGTTTGATTGATGTACCTTCCTTCAGATAACATCTACTATTAAATTTTTGGTTTCCTAAACGTCCTATCGAAAATATTGGTGCAGGGTCATATTTTCCAAGTATTCCACATGAATTTATTTGTCCTCTTACTGGAGATCTCTTTGAGGAACCAGTCACCCTAGAGACTGGTCAAACATTTGAAAGAGAAGCCATCAAAGCATGGTTTGAAAAGGGAAATAGAACATGCCCAGTAACAGGAAATAATTTGGAATGTGTGACCATGCCATTTACCAACCTTATTTTGAAGCGTTTGATTGATAATTGGAAGTCAGAACGTTTGGATTACCTTATTGATTTTTCTTTTCAAACAGTGGAGAATTTGGAGGAGCTTAAGTTGAAAAAGAGGGATGAGGCTGCTGTTTTCAAGTTAGAGAGTCATTTCTCCTCTTTGAAAGAAGAGGACAAATCAACTTATGCTAAGCATCTCATCTCTTTAGGAGTTCTTCCATTTCTTTTTAGGAGGTTTGAACAGGGAAATGTGAAAGAAAAATCACATGTGGTGTCACTTTTGCTAAACTGTATTCAAGTGGACTCTGGCTGCATATATCAGATAGCAAGGAGTGTTAACAGAAAATGTCTTGTTGAGCTTCTTCACAGTAAGGAGGCTACTCCGACAACAAATGCAATAATATTCCTTACTGAACTTTTATCAATGAAGAGGTGAACGTTATCAAATTTTGGCATTCAATTAAATAAGATTGATTTGTAGCCTAGTGCAACATATGGGTCAAACTTATTCAGCTTTTAAATTTTTTCCTTACCCGTCCTCTTTTCAAAAACATATTTTTAATTGGCTGTAATTGGTTACGGTAGGAATTTTGTTCAAGATTATCAGTTAAATACAAAAAATAAGTTAAGAGATATAACTTAAGGTTTTAGGACAGAGAAAACAGTTTGCTGCAATCTGAAATGTTAGAAGTTGGTTGAGACATTGACTAGGGAAATGGGCGTTGGGTGTTAAAATTTATGGACTTATTTACTTAAGGAGTGAATATGACCTCATTTGAAAGAAAAAAAAAGATGAATAAGTTAAAAGGAGTTTAAATTATTGAATGAAGGCCTGACATGCTTCCTCGTTTGTCTTGAAAAGCTGACTGCGTACAAACTTAGAACAACCTTGTGCTCAAGTAAACAGTATTTTATGCTAAAAGTTATTTAAAAGGCTAAAGGCAGCTAGAATGAATCTTTGAACCAATTGTGTAATACCCTCTGGGTGTAGCTCAATTGGTTGAGCATGATACCTGAGTTGTTGTAAACCCATGATACATCTCTTCGATTCCTACAGATAAAAAAAATCAATTGTATAATATCATGCATTTAATAGAATGATCTAATAGTTGAAGTAGTTAACAACTGCTTTCATAAATAATGGAAATAATTCTGGTCAGTTGTTTATCAGCATATTCTGGATATTATAAATTCCAGAAACAAATTTACAAGGACAACTAATATCTACTTCTCTTGAAGTATTAATTTCTGGACTGCTTTTTTGTAGGAGAAAGGATGTTACCTCATTCATAAGTGGCTTGGCGGGTGAAAAAGTATTTAATATAATGCATATTCTGCTCATGTATCTCAAGAATCCTTCTCCATTTGAAAAGCCCCTAATTGCTGTCCTTCTGTTACACTTTGATCTGCTGGTATGCTCAAGCAATGTTGAAAAAGTTATCCCAGTATAATCATTTCATGTCAATTTTCTTGTATCATCATTAGAAATAACCTTAGATGGTCTAACATGAAAGGTGGATGAGGCAATTTAACAGACCTCACAAATGGCTCCTCCCAAAAGTGAGGAATTATAATCATTCATTGAAAAATCAATGGTTTAAATTTAATAATTTGATATTTGTTATATATGTATAAGTATTTTTTCACAATGACACAATCTCAACACAGCAGATTTTCCAACCAAAGGTTATAACTATGCACTTTACCCTCTAAAGCGCACCCCTTACTTTATAGACATTTTCTATCAAGTTAGCCATAGGAATCTTGTGGCAGGAAATTGTCAAAACTCCCCATATTTAAATATAATTTTGTATTAAATTAATTGTAGAAGTTAGATTATGAAAAGTAATGAACAATTTTTACTCTGTAGTTTCCTTCTTCTAAATATTGAAATATATAATTGTACATAACTTCTGCAGATTGTGCACTTACAAATAAAATGACTACCTATGATTACTTGTAACGCATAATTTGCACCTTAAAATTCGCCAAATCATCTTTGTTTTTCAACACATTTAAGGGATACTACTGCATTGGAACATCTCTCCATCTTCTGCAAGAAAAATGTAAATATAAAAAAAATAAAAATCAGATGTTTAGAATAGAACAAACACTTGAAACCAGAACATTAGCAGTTCATGTCTATGCTCTTCTTATTTAATACGCTTAGATAATACTAGCTTGTAACATACAATCCTAACCTAACCTAAAATCTTGCAATTTGCTTCATTATATAGATTAAGATATTCTGTAGATTTGGCATGAATATGGAATTATCTGTATAATATTTAAATACCAAATGCCTTCAGTGTTTCATCCAATATTTAGCACTCTTTCGATTTATTTTGTTTATAAATTTTTCTTGAATTAAATGATAAATGAAATTCAGTTTCTGCCTTGCACACTTAAAGACTAGAACAAGTTTTTCACTTCAGGTTGAGCCTCAAAAGTTTGGCATATACAGAGAGGTGGCTGTGAATGCCATTGCAGAGGCACTTGATGCCAGCTTAAATGATGAGAAGGGCAGAGAGAAGTGTTGCAGAGCACTATTAATCTTGTGTAGCCATTTTTCTTCAACTGGAAAGATACCAACCATGACTAGCATCTTAAAACAAGCAGGTTATAATAATGATAGCCTAGAAGTGAAACCTCCTGGCCATGAAGAAGAGGGTCAGCAGTTATATGTAACCATTTCAGTTTCATCGGTAAGTTTTCTTTGTTAGGGACTTTGTCATCTCTAAGGTATTTCTCTGGATGAAAAACAATGTTTTCTTGTGTATACTGGATTAGATACAATCAATCTCTTGGCATATGTTTAATGATACATATATTTATTGAAGAAAGTAAAATACTTGTCTTCCACTTGTGTATAAATGAATTTTTTTGTAACTTGCATTAGATACTGAATGTATCTTGGCTCGACTGATAAATTAATTAAAATGGTAGGAAGATGAAGAAAAAAGGGGTGAAGAGTTGCTAAAGAAGTTGTTAGAGTCGTTGATTGGTGATGGAGAAAGCCCTTTTTTGAAGAGCATATCTAGATGTTTAGATACTAATCACCTAGATTTGGTGAGAACGTGTCTAATAACTGTGACATGGTTGAGCTCCTCACTATCTTCGCTATTTAGTGCTGGATTGCATCTTCCCGCCTTCTTATCCATCATCTCTCAGTTGAAAGGAATCTTGGAAAATGGAGAACTTGAGCTCAAGACTCTTGCTTCTTTGTCTTTGCTTAATTTCAGTAAAATATCAGGTTCACCATCTTCTGCACTTCTTTTTCCTTTCCTTTTTTTGGTTGCTAAAAATCTTTCCATTTTTGATATGAACTTGTGCGAAAACGAAGTACACTTCCCATTATCATTCTTTCCCCATTTTTTGCTGTGCTACTTTTCTTTTTGTTTTGAATATGGGAGACCTTCACAATAACCAACCAAGATGTGAATCTAGATTCCTAGAATGCTATTTCTTCTTTCTTAATAATGGAAATGAGATTTCATAAAATTGTTCTTCTAGTACCTTTGAACAAGACTAAACAATGTTTTACACTGCATTTTGCTTAAAATTGTTTGAGAATCATCTACCGAAGATAATATTAAGCAAGTTTTTATGAGAGAAACTCTTAGTCCATTTTTACAATTTGTCAAGAAAAAATTCATTGTTGTCTTGTGATATTATGACAGGGTGTGAAATATATTCAAAAAGGTGATAGATATGAGCATTCAAGTGCACTAAGCATGCACAACTTATATGATTCTGTTTAACACCTTGTAAATTGTTTTAATAGAATGAAAAACGGTTTTGAAGACTATGGCAGAAGATATTGCTCCCCTTCTTCATGGACTTGTTGATGTAGCATGGACTGCAAAACAGCTGCATGCCATTGTGTCCAGGGAGAATTTGTAGTATTCAGAAAACATATCTTCATCTCCTCATTTCAGGAGTTCCAATTTTGATGGGGTCCAATTTTTCTTGTCAGAAAATTTATGCTGCTTATATATGAAAATCCTTGGCATAGACTGTTCTAGAAAAAGCAAATACTTCAACATGGTAAATTTTTGTCTAGAAAAAATGTAAATTGATCTCATTGATTTTTTAATGTTTTATCAGGATGAATAACCACAAAAGGTTGTGAATGTGATATGCTTCACACCTTAAAGACTAGTGTTAGAGTGATAAATTGTTAGGAGGTCTCGAAAAAATGACGTGGTAATTTATAGTTTGATCCTCTCGCACGAGTAGACTGGCTTCAAAGTTCAGAACTATTACATAGCAACTAAGAATGCCTACTATATATTCACTAATACCCAGAATAGCATAAGTCCAAATGCCAAATTTGGTATCAAGAAAGCAATCATCCCACCAATATTTTGTCAATTCTCTCTCAAATTGAGCCGGCATGCTTTGTGTCACCAAAAAGGATCATCCTTGAACAGCCTTATCAAAATTATTAAGATAAAAAAATTCCTAGCAAGAAAATGAAAATTCAAGACAACTGAATCAAACTTTACCAATCATTTCCTTGTCCTCTTGGCTTTCCATGTCACCATCTCCAAGGTTGATGCTCTTGTACCAGCGAGCACATAATAAGTAGAGTACAAAGTCAAGAGCATTTAGCACTGCAACGAGGAAGAAAAACCTATCCATGTGCCCCACATTCAAGTTATTGGGAATCCATCCCGGATTCTCGCCTCTTGCAGTGATTCGCATCACCATGTAAACCAGCATGCTACTCACATAGTTTCCAAGAGACATTGAAGCCATGCAAAGTGAGCTCCCAAAGCTTTTTATGCCATCTGGGGCTTGCCCATTAAAGAACTCCAATTGACCCACATACATGAAAACTTCTGAAGCACCAACTAGAACATACTGCGGGATTTGCCAAAATATACTCAAAGAACTAGCCTTTTCCCTGGGTGTAACGTGTTTGAGCCTTTCAAACTCTGTGACACCAGCTGCAAGCATTGCTAACATTCCAATAACTAGACCAACTCCCATTCTTTGAAGCTCAGTTAGTCCCCTAGGATTGCCACTTAATCTTCCTGCCAGAGGAACAAGGATTTGGCGATAAATTCCAGTGCATAAAAGGACACTGCAGATATCAAACACTGACATGCTGGCTGCTGGCAAGTGAAATTTTCCTATCTCGTTGTTCATCACATTCCCTTGCTCGACAAAAAGAGAAGCCATTTGCGTAAACACAACCGAATAAATAATAGTACATAACCAAACTGGTAGCATTCTCAGTACGCATTTGGCTTCCTCAACTTGAGTCACAGTACATAGCCGCCAGTGATTCTTGAGATGAACTGCATCTTTCTCCGTTATCGTTGCTGCCTTGTCCATGAATCTGCTCAACATCAACAAAAATGAACCAAGGATGTAGTAAGGTTCAATTCCATGCAACCAAACAAGTTAATCAAAATTATATAGTTGTTTTACATAATCACGTGTTTTTTGTTACCTAAAATCATTGCTGTGCAGAATCTTTCTACTCCCTTTTATGGCTGATTCTGGACCATCAACCTCATAAAGTTGGTCTTCCTTGGCTGAACCAACCTTCCACTTTCTAGCAGTAGCCACAAACACCTGAACTACCCTTATCACCGGATTCCCATGTGCCTTTACATATTTATATTTTTGATATCCTGCTAAGTATGAAACTAAGGCAATAACAGCTGAGGCCAAGGACACCAAGAACCCCCTTGTCCACATTCCTGAATTCTCGTAGTATACTAATACAGTGTTGGAGAACAGAGACCCAACATTGAGAGCAAAGTAAAAGTAACAGAAGAAGGTTTCTCTGGCATCCCTATGTTTTTCATTCTTCTCATCAAATTGATCTGCACCAAAGGTTGCTAAGGTGGGTTGGTGCCCTCCATATCCAAATGCCACTAGATATATGGACAAGTAGAAAATGCCAACACCCAATGATGATGGTTCCAAGCATGTAGTTTCTTCATTTCCACAACCAGCCGGTTTGATCAAAAATCGCCAAGACGTGAAAGACAACATCCCCAAGCCCTGTGCATATATGTTCAGAATTTCATAATGCCAGCAAAGTGTTATAGTAAGATGTAAGGTGAATACAATACAATACAATACCACAACAAAAATGAGCTGAAAGATTGTGCATGTTAAATATCGTCCCCAGTAAGAATCACTGAGGAAGGCTCCTATGAGTGAGAATATGTAAACGGTTCCGGTCCACTTGCTCACGTTGTTAGCAGCCTCAGCACTTTCTTGGTGAAGGACTCGGGTCAGAAACAGAACCAAGTTCACTCCAACTCCAAAGAAAGCTAGTGTAGCCAGTGCTTGATTCGCTGCATTGCATTCAATATCAATATCATGATTCATGTTGCATTTACATTCCAACTTGCTAAACACTGATCATTTATTTCATACCTAGCAAGATATTTGCAGTTTTCCAACCTCCTTTAATCTTCTCATGGCTTGTGCCTGACTGCTCTGTGTAGTGCCCATTTCCTCCTGTCACCTTTTTTTTTTAAATAAAGAACACAATATACATAAATAAAATAACAAATTTAGTCTATAACCTTTTTTCTTTCATTCAACAAAATGAATCTATCTATGATATTTTAGTGGATAACATAGGCATATGTATTTCGTTTAATCATGCAAGCTAGACTTTGCGAAGTCAAACCGACAACCATAAGAAGAAAAAAAAGTGCAACTGCTAATGAACTATTTGACACAACATACTTCTATCAACTTTTCTTTCTTTTCAAGCATGTATATTTTGGCTTTTAAAGAAAACAATTTCAGTTTGTGACATGAAATATATATAAGCCATAAATGGTCTGTATAATTGTTTTTCTATTTAACATTAACACAAAGAACCCCTTCACTTTGTTTTGTATCACCAGGAAGCAAATTGAAACTAAACCAGATCAACTAAGAATAACTGACCTCGATTGCTTCAATATTTACGGAGTTGACAGAATTTTCAATTCCTGGTTCCATCTGCAACATGTAAAACTCTGTTTAAAACTACTAAGCTCCATTATTGATATATAAGAATTTCTCTTTTCAAATGACAATGAAACTCATCTTTAGGAGTCATTTTCAAGCATGAATTTCCACTACTATCTTGTTTCATGTTGTATAGAATCCTAAATAAAGTATGTTTTTAATAAGATAGATTGGTTAGGTTAGGTTAGGTTGTTTATCTCCATACTTTGTAGACTCAAATAATAACAATAAGGATGAATGTATAAAATAGAGACAGAATCATCTAAATAAGCAACCACGTAAAGGAGCAACAGTATTTATATATATATATATATATATATATTTTTTTTTTTTTTTATTTTTTTTTTTTTATTTTTTTCATTTATGCATAAGCATAACAATAAAGGTACTTTGCTACTCTTCTTTTACATTCACAGATATGGTTAATCCAAAAAGGAAAATACAACGCAACAACCAAATAAACTAAATTGCATCGATCCTACAAGTTGCTGTTCAACATATTGAGCTAATAAGAATATAACTTATCAACATAATACAAGAAAATATCATGGATGATAACTTCTGTTACAAGTTGTACGAACATGCACATCTTTTTCTTTTAAACATCTCAGGTATATATGTTCAGTGAAAACTTAGGACCCAAATTTTTCAAGCAAATTTATAATATAATAAATGTTATGAAAAAACATTTAATATAAATATTTACTTATGGAAACAAACAATTGTTGTTTGGTTATACATCATGAGGGCTCTTTTATAAGTTAGTATAACATTACTTTTTTGACAATTGACACAAAAACATTATGCCGATAACATACATGATACATGGAATGTTACAAAAAAAAAACACAACACAAAATAGAAACTCCAATAGGAGCGTAGCGACATATTCAACAAACGTGATAATTCCACATAAAAAAAATAAAATAAAAAACCTTTTGCGGAACTTGGTTACAGAAATAATGAACTGTTCTGGAATTGTGTCAAATTCTGGTGAGGGGGAAGAGCAAGAAGCAGCAATTACAAAGGCCAATGTTCCCCAAGAATCTGCCCGGTTCAAACCTCTATTCATTTATGGTTGAAACTTATAATTTTGATGGAATGGAGCTCACAAAGATGCCACCGCCAGTGAGTTCTCTCAATCTCTCATGCATGTACGTACAAAACAAACAATAACTTTGCATGCATGCAAATTAATTTAATCCTTTTCTTTTCTTCGAGCTAGTAATGGTGAACCACACACTAGACTAGAGGCCAATTAAGAACACCGATCGATCACTGGAGAAGAAGCACTGGCTAGCTAGTAATGGTTAGTTTTTTGTATATATGCTTGTTCACTGGATGACTTTCATTCTCTTTCTAAGTTAATTTATTTAAATAGTATGCTTAACGATGGAGCCGGATCTTACTTAATTAAGCAGTGAGCGAGGTCTAGTGACACTAGATCAGTTATAGAGTGTAAAACAACCAATGATTGATTAGCGACCAAGATTTGTTGCTATTTAAGTGTAACTGAATTACGAAAACTTAGCAAAATTCAATTTATGTGGATGAGATTAAGGGCCTCTCTTGAACCGATCTTCCTTAATCACAAGTTTTGCCCACACATGGATCTATATTATTAACGAATATAATACAGTTCTCTTCTCTGAAACTCGTCGATTATAAGCCACACAAGCTTGTAAAATAATCAGGGTAAATGGTTCTTTTTAATTAATTATTTTATCAATTATTATTTTTTAATATATAAATTATATTATAATTAAATTTACAATAAATCATTTTTGATATTCTTTTAAAAATGAAAAGCATAAATTCAAAAAATTAAGTTGTTTAGACAATTAAATATATATAGATAAAGATGAAATAAGAGTGGTTTAATACCCAAAAAAATAGTTTGAGATAGTCAAAAAAGAAATTTTTTGAACTAATTGATAAGTCAAATAAAATTTGATATTTGAATTGAGAGTATATTTGAAATTTCAAATGACAAATATGGTTTGTTGGACTAACAAGACGTAGAGAGAAAAGAAATAGAATTAAAAAGTATATATAAAATGTTTTTTATGTGAAATATTTTTTTATTGAGTATATAATATAACTGCATATTTAAGAATAAAACTTGAAACTCTTGTCACCACTCAATATAATTTTTCAATCAATTGTTATAATTCCTCATCTTTTCTCTAAAGTAAAATCCTCATTTGAGAGGGATAAAATCTGAAACTGAACAATAAAATAACTACAGAATCGCATGATTGACAAAATATTAAAGGTAAACTCAAACATGAAGGCAAGTGAGAAGTCACGTTGTAAAAGTGAAACTCCACAAAATGAGTTGAAATAACCATGGACGATGGAACTACAGCATTTTAATGATGGTGCCGATCGATGGAACTACACAACTATTCCCATTCCATTCACTTATATTATGAGGCAAGTGAAAGATGCGAACCAAATCAAACAGTATGATATATAAAGTCATAATAAAATGCTTATGTGAAATGTACCCACACGATACATCTATTTAGGCCAACAAGCTCACACTTTATTAATTAGGAACTACTTCCCTGCTCAAGAAGGTTTTGTGTGTTGGGGTTCTTGCCCCAAGCTCTCTCCCTCCATATTACTTCCACTTCATCAAAGGTCAATCCTTTGGTCTCTGGAACATAAACAAGCACAAATACAAATGCAACCACAGCTATGACACCAATAATCAGAAAAGTTGAACCAATCCCTATACCCTCCGCAATTGAAAGAAAGGTCTCTGAGACAATCAAATTTGAGACCCAACACACAGTAGCTGACATGCCCCCACAGATACCTCGATATTCTTCCGGATATATCTCTGAACTCAGAGTCCATGGCACAGGCCCCATTCCTGGCGAGAAAAAACCAATATACAAGGCTAAGCCTACAACTGCAAGCCATCCATACAACTCATTTGACGTGGATGATTGCTTATAAAATGCAAAGGCCAAGATGACCAAAGATACAATTACTCCTCCCAGACTAGAAAGAGCTAATTTTTTTCGTCCAGCATGGTCGATAAGGTAAATGCCAAGAATTGTTCCGGCTGCATTCATGCCGGCAACTATAAGGGATAGAAGAAGAGCCAATTCATTAGCATGGAACCCTGCCATTTGGACAATTGTCGGGCTGTAGTACATGACTGTGTTAATACCCGTGAACTGCTGAAAAGCCTGCACAACCATTGGATGCTATAAGAACAGAATGCATTTCCACACACTGATGCTATTCATATTCAAAATTTCAAAATGCCCTTGGCTGCCACTAACAAACAATGTACAAGGGAAGATGGTGGCTTCTTAAATCAATCACAAAACCAGGATCACATTAGAGTTGGAAACAAGGAAACTAAGCACTGGTCTGAAAACTTAATTCAAACTTGAAAGCTGAAATGAAAAGGCATCACAATTTTAGTAGACCACTGCTGGAGGCGAGGGGGTGATTAGCTAGAGATAGTGGCAAGATAGAATATATAAGGGGGGGGGGGGGGGGGGGTGGGAGGCAACTCACAAGCTTTTGGGATGGAGTAAGACCCAAATCCACATTCAAAGCATTTCTGGACAAGATGGTAACTTAACTTTTCGCATGGATTGACGCATAAGTATGTACTTGTAAGTAGCATTCTAATTGTGCAATTATTTCGAAAAATGCTAAAGCAAAGAAGAATTGTTCTGTTACCAGAAGTCCGGCACCGACGAGGAATGCCAGTCTGATTTCTTTGGATCTAAAAACATCCCAGAATTTGATATTTGACCTTCTTTGGCGCTCTTGCTCGGATTGAGCAGTGAGGAAATCGACTTCGTCTTCTAAGCGAGCAACGTCAAAGATCTTAGAAAGCACATCAACGGCTTCATTTTTCCTATTCTGAAAAGAGGAAGAGATAAAGAGGAGTGAAAAGAGCGCTGTAAGAAGATAAGATGAGCATGAGCATGAGAATTTACCTTGACAAAAAGCCATCTTGGGGATTCAGGGAGGAAGAGCATGAGAACAAACTGAACAACAGCAGGCACACCAGAAACACCAAGCATCCATCGCCAAGTACCAGGAACACCAGTAAAAGCGAGGTTAACAAGATAGGAAAGAAACTGTCCACCGGTTATCATGAGGACATTTGTGCTGACTAATGAACCCCTTATTTCGGAAGGTGATGCTTCTGCAATATAAACGGGAGCAGTGACAGAAGCTATGCCCACACCCAAACCAACCAGAAGGCGTCCCAAAATGAGAACATAAGGATCTGGAGCAGAAGCCATGATTATTGCTCCGGCGGTAAAGATAACATCGGCAAAGAGGGTGGCCTTCTTTCGACCATAGGCATCATTAATCCAACCACCCAATGCTGCTCCCACGATTGCCCCGGCAATAGCCATGCTGACTATTGTTTCCTGGAGAAGATTGCTGTTTCTAACCTCCTCAAAATCATCCTTAATGTATAAAAGAGCCCCTGATATCACACCTGCATCACAATCACAATCACAAGATGAGGAATTCTACCATACAACTTTGGATCTAAACAAACACTGACTTACCAGTGTCGTAGCCGAAGAGGAGACCACCGATGCCGGCGACAGCAGCCAGTCCGAGAATGTAAGGATTTTTGAAAAAGGACATCTTCCGCTCTGGATACAAATCCAAGTATCCTGAGCTTCCCGGCGTCGATTGCATAGTGATACCCCCCCCAGTCATCTTCTTCAATTCTACAATCAGACCTTGTGCCAAAATTTCATAGCTTTTTATTCTATTTTCTCCTCAGACAGACACCTGGCACTACCACCACCATTCCCAATTTACTTACCCTTCCTTTTTTCTTCAATACTTTGCGCATCGCCATACCCATTTATTATGCTCCCCCTTCGATTTTCTTTTCTTTTCTTTTATTCTAAAGGTAAAATTACAAATTCGATCTCTCAGATTATTTTTAGTTTTAAATTTCATTCTCTAGTAATTTAATTTACAAATTTGATCTCTTTATTTTATAAAATTGTATAATATTGATTTTTCATGCCATGATTGAACGTTGATTATTAACAAATGATGTTAACTATCACGTATCAGGTTCTTATTGGATGATGATGACGGTCATATATCATCTGTCATGTATCATGTTTTGATTGGATGCCAACTCCATAAAAGATAAAATGAATTATTGTTTTTATTGACCAATCAAAACATGACACATGATAGTCATCATCATCCAATGTGACTGTGATAGACATTTAATAGTCAATGTCCAATTGTGGTCTTGACTATAACATAACACGATTTTATAAAAATAGAAGACTAAATTTGTGAATTAAATTATTAGAGGACCAAATCAGAAACTAGAGATAAACTAGGAGACCAAAAATGTAATTTTGTCTATTCTAAATAATAAATAATTTCCAATTAAAGTCCTTTCTGTTTTTTTTTTCTTTCTACAAACAAAACCCAATAAATCAATCCCATGCGTTTAGAGAACCTAGTATATTTGTTTACTTTTTTTTTTGTCTTCTCAACTCTCAAGTCTACATTTGTTTTCTTAAAGCACAACACCTGTGTGTTTCAGATTAAATAAAATTCATAAGCTCCCAGTAAATGTAATGTAAAAGAAAAAAGGATGGAAAAGTTCTTAATTGTATAATTTTGTACAGTAACTAAATAATGAAGCTGACAGAGAGGACAGGGCTGTTAGTGATAATGTGTTGCTTGCAAATATGAAAAACACAAGTGTAGGGTTGGGATCAAACGTAAGTAAGCATGTGCCACGTGGGTACGGAAATTGGATGAATGAATATGGTCCCACACTCCCCCCCAACCCAACATTACTAATTATTGCCTCTATTATGTAATTTCAATTCATTCAAAATAAAAATACTACTGTCCTAAGTATGGAGTATTATAAGTTCAAAACTAACAAATATATATTATTGGCTCCCAAATTTTATATTATTTATTATCATAGGTACAAAAGGGGCAAAAAAAAAAAACATCTCCGGTCAAATTTACATTCCATTAGTAGGTTGGAAAAAATGGCAGTCAAATTATTTCTAATCATACGAAATTCTCAATAGTAATCAATTCCGTATGGGTTAACTTGGCCAAATTAATTTGTGGTTCAAGTTGGGCCATGTGGATATGTAGGTTACATTGCGTGTGACTTTTGATACCTATTTCAGGTGTTTCATGTTTCTGTTTACAGCTATTGCCGTGAGTCCGTGACTACTCACTACAGTCCCTGGCCAAAAGCAATAAACTGCCTCCACCAATCGGTTACTTAATATATTTTTAAATTAATTTCGTAATAAATTTAATACTATAGTTTTTTAACACAATACTACAAAGTAAGTGGGGGGAATAGTGCAAACTGAACCCGACGCTTTTATTTATTAAATTAAAAAATTAAATTGTTTCTAAAACCTATTATGAAAGTATAATGTAATAACAATTTAATCTTTGAATTAACAAAAATTCTGAAATAATATTTGAAAGTGTAAAAAAGTACATTAGAAACATCTTTTCCTTAAGTGTAAAGCGACTTTTAAGTTTTAGGTATGATTCGTGACTCATTATAGTATTAAATTGTGGAGTAAAAAATTATCTTAAATATGCATGTTTCCATAATGATGATGGAACAGTCTATTTTTAACATTGAATCCTATGAACCAATACGTACAGCTGTCAAGGATTTTTCACAATTTTGACTTGATCTACCTTGCTCTTCATTAGGAGAAAAAATTGTAGTTAGTCCCAAAGCCACCATAAACTCCTCTTGAATCTAATGTGTTATTTTTTACTCATTCTTCTGCTTAGAGCCTTAGATTAGACACTCTTCGTTTACACTGAAAGGCTGAGAAAATTAAATCCAATACAAAGAAACAAAATTAGTCAGAAGCACTTGTATATATACCAGCAAAAATCAGAACAATTGAACATGGAAGCACAAAGAAGAGAATTGTCAAGTTGGAGGTTCTAAAGCACGATGACATATTCCCGTTAGAAACCCCATTCATCAAAAGTGACATCTTTTCCTATGAGAAAATCACGTCGAATGAGTCTTAGAGGGAAAACTGGATTTTGTCTCAGTAATTTCCCAATTCCTGTAAAGAAACATAAACAAACAGTATCCATGTTTGATATGGCGCTACAATGAAGCCTAGCTTTATTTGGAAGTGACAAATTTAGAGTCTAAGATTTGCACAAATGTAACAAAAGTCACACACCATATTGGAATTATATTCCTTCTCAAGTGACTCTATGTGCTTATCCTCATCCGTCCCTTAAGGGAAGAAAAATGTCGAGTGTGATATATAATATGATATGGTACTAGAAATTTAATATCAAAAACAAGAAATTAAAAAGGAACAATGAGGTCAATATTGTCACCAACTTAATTAACAAAAATATCTCTTTCTTGATAGAGTCTGCATGAATTCAAACTCTTTCATATATATCCATCTTAATTAATCTAGAGAACCTGAAGAGTCTTTTTCTATAGCTTGTCATATTCCTCCAGAGTCATCTCCTATCAAATAGGGATAAACACTACTAATCCATAAAATTAAAACAAATAACGAAAACTCGGCGCTGAGGAAATCAAAATATAAAAACTGAAATTAAATGGCATATGTCAAGATCTCCAAGAGTAACTTTCAAACAGGGTTAAATAAGTAATCCAAATGTAGACACAAATGTCAATTATCCTCTATTTGATTACCATGTCAAATATTTTCACTCATTTTCAAGTATCCAAAGGATACAACGTACGTATGAAGTTTGATTGTGCGTCACAATATAAATAACATTCAAAATTTACTTACGCTTAACCTTTATCAAAAACATGCTCTCAACAGACATATATTATCAATGCACATCAAGTGAAAGTAATGTGTATAGGTTTTCAATTTCAGCAATGCATCGTCACCAAACAAAACATATTCACTAGGGTTCATTATTAGTTAATTTCCATGTTTTCGTGGCTGTGACGAGCCATAATAAAGACACAAAAATAAAAAGCACCCTGGGCCTAGCCCAAATAGGGGTCAATTTTTTATTTTAATTATCTCCTGTATTATAAATTTAAATTCCCACTTAATTAAAACATTTTAGGAAGTAGCATGTTTTTTAAGGTATTACTAAAAATATTGAAAAATAATATATGTAATCTATATATTTAATAAAGATGATGCAAAATATTATTTTTTATGCAACTAAAACTGTCACAAAGGTTTAGACGCTTGTACAATAATTTCAAGAAATACTTTCCTAATTTAAAGTTGAAGCAAATGTTGTGGAAGGTTGTGAAAGTCACATATTCTGTTTGAAAATATAGTGTCTTAGTTAGGATAAAAAAGAGATTAAAAATTGTATTTGCTGCAATACAACAGTCGTTGACTAACTAAGTTTGATCCTTTGTTGAATGTTGTAATGTATTTGTTGTTTTTAGCATCATTAATTGACTTACTTACATGCATGTGTGCATATGACTAATATGTGTCTAATTTTAAAATGATTTTCAGTTGCACACCTACACATAAGTAGGCTAATTAGTAGTGCTAAAAAAACTAAACAACAATAGATATATCATAACAACCAACACATCTAATTGAAAATAATTTTGATAGAATGCCCTCGATTGTATTCACTACTTCATAGATCAAAATCTATCATTCTATACACATGATGAACCAGAATGAAACCATTTGAAAATCATAAAGGACCAACACAAAAACATTTAAAATGATGTTGTTTCAATTAAAATATTACATCATCATCTCAATTAGTTTTAATACACACGTCACACTTTTTTATGAATATATTTAATGTTTTTATTTAAAAGGACCAAAACAAAATAATTCCAAAACATAAAGAATAAAAACGAGACTTTTGAAACTTAAAGAATCAAAATATAAAAACATTAAAACGTAATTTAAGCCTTTTATAATAATTACTTGTAAGTCATATTAAAGATGTAATGAGGTACTGGAAGTAATTTTTGGATGTGCTGGAGGCAACATTCTAGGACACTGCTACGCGCACCCAAAAAAATTGCTGGTATACCCAACAATTTCACAATTTTCCCATTTTGTCTTAACTAATCCGTAAGTCTCATACGAATTAGTTAATTTGTATGAGGTCCATGGATTAGTTGATTCATATGAGGCCCACAGATTATTTAATTTGTATGAGGCTAACGGATCAACTGATCTGTATAAGTCCAATCCAAAAGTTTTTTTTTAATTATTTTTCAAAAATATGTGTTACGAATTAATTTAAAATTAATGGTCTAAGCAAGAATCTGGAATACATATTTTTTACAAAAAAATTTCGGATTAAACCTATATGGATTAGTATGAGGCTTACGGATCAGTTGATCCGCACCCTTTTATGAAAGGACAAAATGGGAAAATTGCAAAATTGATGGGTGTACCAGCAATTTTTCTAGGTGCGCATAGCAGTGCCCAACATTCCACAATCGGTTGTGGATTTTAGTTGGCAAGACCCAACGCCCAACTCGCATGGGCTTACTTGCCCTAAAATCTTTTTTTTCCCATTGAATATCCTTACGAAAAATCCACCATCGAGTCCAGAGGTAAGTAGCCTAATAGTAACTATTATCCTTCTTTGTTTGCATAAGTTTGATTACACCTTTTTTGGGGGACTTAATTATACCTTTGTTTTCTAGTTTAGACAAGGTAATTTTGATGACCAAGTTTTTAAATTTCTCTATCTATAAAATTTATATAAATTTGGTTCTTTTGTAGAATTTCTTATACTTAAAACTGATGAAGTTTTATTTTCTATTATGTAGATTTATTTGATATATATAATTCAATTAACAACATACGCTGAGTTTAAAAGAAAGAACTTAAATTTGATTATCATAAAATATATCTTTG
This sequence comes from Glycine soja, assembly GCF_004193775.1. Classification (NCBI taxonomy): domain Eukaryota; kingdom Viridiplantae; phylum Streptophyta; class Magnoliopsida; order Fabales; family Fabaceae; genus Glycine; species Glycine soja. The sequence continues at coordinate 47,548,828 of NC_041009.1, read as the reverse complement.
AAAAAATGATAAACTTTAAATATAATTAAGTTTTAGACTGAGAATTAATCTTATAGTTAGACTAATATATAAAAGTTTGTAAAAATATTTGAAATCCTCTCAGAGAATAAAAAATTCCAATTAGGGTGGTTAAAAATTTATTGTAGATTTATAAAAAAAAACTTGATATATTAAATAATTTCAAAAGTACAAAGGTAAAAAAAAATAGTAGAAGTTTGAGGAAATTTGAAACATTTAATAGGATGTGAGGTTAAGGTTACCAAAAGATGAAATTTTAGAATATTTTATTCTAGGCTAAATTTAGTATTTTAATTGATGGATCTTAAGAAATAGATTATTTAAAATGATTTAATTGGTATAATTTGTGAATATTTTGAGTAGAAAATTATAATTTGAGGGTTTTAAGTTGAAAGAAAGTGATGAAGGAACTCAAATGCAATAATTATAAAATTAATTGATTAAATTTGCTCAAAATATTATTCAAAGATTAAAATAACACTTTCAATATAGCAAATTAAGAGATTAAGAGTGTAATTAAGTCATTTAAAAGATATCCTCCAAGTGAAATTCCTCGAAGACGACTGATTGATATATATATATATATATATATATATATATATATATATATATTTTTTTTTTTTTAGAATATAAAATTTAATTAAGATAATAATCAATAAAGTCTTATACAGTTCCCAAATAGTTGTGTCTTTTACTGTGGTAATTTCCACAAGAAAAAGAACTTATATTGAAGGAGAATTTCCAACGGGCATGTTGTCAGCTTGTGTCGACGCCATTTTGTACAAAGTGAGTCATGGTACGCAGTTTACCAACAATCAGATCAGATCGTCAACAATAGCACACTTCAAAAAATAATGTTTTTAGCAGAATATTTCGACTGGGACAACGTCATTACTTACTTCCAAATAACAGATTTCAAATAGTAATATATTACGTTTTCCTTGTAGAAGTTTTTTTTTTCTTTTTAATTCTAAATTCGAAACACCACATGGTTATTTTTTTTTAAAGAAAAATAATAATAATCTTTTGGTTGCAAATTTATGAAAAGGTTATAGCAATGAATGAAAGGAAATTGATAAGTTTTCGATTGACAGTCCTTTCACTCCACAATTCACTCCACAATTATAATGGTATCCTTCTTTTGACTAACTAATTTCATTTAGTTAGAGAAATGTGGAATGAATAATCAATTTAGTTAATAAAGTAGTAAAACAATTCCCGAAATTATTTATTATTATTCAATTTAGTTTTTTAAATTGTAACGAACTAGTATTAAATTGGTGTCTAAAATAAATAAAATGGAAAATAATTTCTAAAATTGCAAAAAATATAATTGTCGGTTAAATTAGCTCCTAAAATAAAAAATTCTTAATTACAATTTCCGCCTAATTTTCACAATTTTGTGAGTTATGTCCTTAAAAATTTTCTAGCAAATTTTCACCCTAAATTCACAATTTTATAAATTTTGTCCTAACTAGCATTGGCATTGATGTGGTAGAATATGTTGTTTAGAAAATATTTAATTTCACTTTATGCCCCTTATTTTAAAATTTTCCATATTTTGTACTTTCAATTTTTTTCTTTGGCTATCTACAAAGCTGAAAATCAATTAAATAGAAATTAGATCAAAACTAAGCGAGTAGAAACCCCCCAAAACATTAAAGATAAGCAACTACTTCAACTAATCAAGTGGTTGTTCGTGGATAACCAAACCATCCTTCATCAAGGAGGGAGTAAATTCATCAATTTAAAAGTACAAGAACCAAAACTAAATTTGACCAAAAGTACAAAAATTAGAAACAGATTAAATCTTAATATATTTTTATACAATCAATATAAACATACACTTAAAAAACCAAAAAACCAAAAGTGCAATTAACAAATGCAATAATAGCATATATATATATATATAATAGCATATATATATATATATATATATATATATATATATATATATATATATATATATATATATTGCATATAAACTAAACAAACCAAATGATGAAGTGGCTTTGATGGTTGTGGAAAATGAATGGATTGAGAATTCAAACCCTAATTTTAACATTTTTACTATTTTCTGAAGGCACCAAAGTCCACTAAAACCAATGTTGGTGAATCAACGTTGGGACAAAATTTACAAAACTATGTAAGTTTAAAGTTAAAATGTGAAAATAAAAATTTCAGGGGCAAATTAATTTTGAAAGATAAGAAGTGCAATTAAACTTTTTTCCTAACCTAAACTTTTTATGAAAAATCCTATTTCAACTCCAAAGATTTAATGTTTGTATGGTGTCTTCCTAAAGAGAAATGATTCGTGGAGAGATAAATAATTGATAACATTGGTGATATAATAAGACAAGAAAAAGATAGATAAAGAAAAATAAAGAATATTAATAAGATTTTTGTAAATGATGATTGTCTAAATATTATCATTTCCTGTCTAAAGGATTTTTTGAATTCGTAGGCTTTTTCTGACTTGGATCGGGGCTCTATTTCGGTATTTCCTCCCCTAAATTTTTTATTACCTAGAAAAAAAATCATCATTCCTTCCAAAAAGCTCATGCTAGAAGGAGAGGATGAGAAATTACAAGAGTGAAGGGAATTAACAATGTGATATGTGAGCATTATGATAGGGAGATTGAAGAAGGAAAGGAGGCAGTCATCACGATGACAATAGATTGATGTCATCATTATGATTGTTCAAAGTGGATCCCACCCCAAATGTCAGACCCAACTAAGCCTTCATCTTCTCTTTCCACTCTCCAAATTCCTCAATGATACCTATATATATATATATATATATATATATATATATATAAATATCCAATGTTCACATACACAACACACCTACCTAATACCTTGTTTATGAGAGCTATAAGTCACCACCTTTCACTGCTCAATTGGAGAATCTCTACCTCAGGATCTCTTTTTTCTCTGAGAAATACTTGTACCAATACCATGTCTCAATCTGATAATTCCTCTCCTTTTACCACACCCAGATTGGTTCTGAAGAAGGTTTTGGCCAAATCTCAACATGAAGGGGATGGAGCTGTTGTCAGAAGAGGCATTGGAAGGTATTCTTAATCTTGGATTTGTATTATTATTATTATTATGCATTTCATTTAATTAAAGCGCTAACTCGTATTCATGATTGATTGATTTTTTTTATCAGGAGCGAGTTGAAGAACTTGGATCCCTTCCTAATGTTGGATCACTTCTCAGGTACAGACAATTGCTTTTGTGTTTGTGTGAAACCTTATTGGTTGAAGCCTACTTTGGTTGACCTCCCTTTGTCCTGTTTCTGTTGTTACACCACCTTACTCATGTCTTTGACTTTGCAGTATCTCCCCCAGCAGGATTTCCCGATCATCCACACCGAGGTTTGGTTTTTAATTCCATATTTGCCTCCTTTTGCTCTCTATTATATTATTCTGTTTCCTTATATTTTTATTTGCAGGTTTTGAAACCGTCACCTACATGCTAGAGGTACATATAGTTACATTTAACTTCAAATTAAATTATGGTTGACCAAAGTCCATATTATGTATACTTTGCTTTATTTTCGGATTCCAGGGAGGCATCACTCACCAAGATTTTGCTGGGCACAAGGGTACAATAAGAGCTGGTGATGTTCAGGTATGAGTAACACTATTAGTTAATGTTACTGAAAAGAGAAGATTAATTAGGTTGTTAGAATATATTATTTTTGCTCGTGCAGTGGATGACCGCAGGAAGGGGAATAATTCACTCTGAAATGCCAGCAGAAGCAAACAACAACAAGGGATTGCAACTGTGGATCAATTTATCATCCAGGGACAAAATGTAACATATCCCAATAACTAGCTAGTTAAATAAATTGACAAGTTATTATTAACTGTGTTTGATTTTGAGTCAGGATCGAGCCTAATTACCAAGAACTTCCAAGTGAGAACATAGCAACAGCAGAAAAAGATGGGGTTGAAGTGAGAGTGATAGCAGGGGAAGCAATGGGAGTGCATTCGCCTGTGTACACACGAACACCAACCATGTACCTTGTTTTCTCCATGATGCCCGAAACTCAGTGGAATCAGAGCATTCCAGAGTCGTGGAATGCCTTTGTTTATATAATTGAAGGTGAAGGAGTTTTCGGGTCTCCAACATCATCCCCAACTGTGCCACACCATGTCCTTGTTTTGACTCAAGGTGATGGCCTCAGCGTATGGAATAACTCTTCAAAGCCTTTGAGATTTGTTCTGATTGGAGGCCAACCACTTAATGAGCCAGTTGTTCAGCATGGCCCTTTTGTGATGAACACGCAGTCTGAGATTGAGAACACAATTGAAGACTATCACTATGGCAGGAATGGCTTTGAGATGAGCAAGTATTGGATGTCTCAATAGTAATAGTAATCACAACTCTCTCTATCTCATATCTTATAGATATAAATAAATAAAAATAAGAAGCCTGTTTTCTCAATCCTTTTCAGTGTCACAGGCGTAGCTATCAAAGTAGTAGGAGCTGAAAAGAAAACAAATACTACTATTGCTTATTCTCTCTTTTTTCATTTCCATGTAATGAAAGCTTCTAGAAGATTAAGATTAAAATTGCTGCTGGGACAACTATTGGTTTTGGTTGTGGCTCAAGTCATGTCATGATGATGGGTCAGCTTATCTTGATTTTTCTCTCACTCTTTCTCCCTTTTGCTCATTTTCTTTAGATTTCTTTCTTTCTTCAGATCTATCCATGTTTGGGGTAGTTGAGATCATAAAGAGTAATATAAAACTGTTCACATTATAAATATCTAACCTTTTAGGTTCATCTCCAACAAAACAATGGATTGTTATATATTGTTGTGTTTTCCTTTTTAAATAAAAATTAAATATTAACACAGCCAAAAAAAGAAATCTATTTTAAGTTTTCAGGAGTATCATTAATAAACTTTGACTTTTTAAAGCTTTCCTTGGAGATTTTGTTGGCAAGAAAGAGGTTTAGGTAATGGTTGTAGATTGGAAACTATGATAGGGATTGGTGGGTGGTATTGCTTGTTGGGCTCACGATTATGTTATGTGTTAAGGTCCTCCACTATCTCAGAATTTTAGGATTTTCTTATTAAACTGATCTTGAGTTGATCCCAAATGTGGCATGGTGTCCAAGCCACATCGTTGAGGATGATGTTGAGTGGGAACTTTTCATGTATTGCGCATAAAAATGGCATTTAAAAAAAAATTGTGACTGGTAACCAACGAACGAATAAAGGTTTTGAGTTGACGAAAAAATACAAAATTGTGCTATTAAACATATTTTATAAATGATAAACTGCTTATGAATAAAAAATCATTTGACGTAAATTATATTCACATTTTCCTAGGTTTAACCAAATTGCATTTGATGTTTTCTCTTTCTCAACATTATATACTGATTTTTTAAATTTACATAAAAAAATTATATATATGTTAACGGAAATAATATATTATATTGTTATATAAATCGAGAGGAAAATGTGTAAATAAAAAATATTTAAGTATAATTTCATTAAATCTTAAAGAGTATAATTTTTTTTATTTGCTTTTATATAAAACTCTAAAGTCTTCATTATTAAAAATGTTATATATTTTCTTTTTCATCAAACATATAACTTTGTTGAAATTACTTTTATATATATATATATATATATATATATGTATGTATATATATAATTTTAATACTATCACTTCCATATTCTTCTTATTAGTTACAAATACATTATTGCTAAACAAATTTCATATCTTGCTTAAGTTTCTTATATGATTTTTTAATTATATATTATTTATTTATTAAATATTATTTTTTTCATGTCCGAACTCAAAATTATGTGACTGATTCCCAAGTTTCAATGTTAAATTAAAGTCTAAATAAGTCATTTAATTAAGAGCACATACACCAATGTGATAACAAGCACGTTATTGGAAATCGAACAAAATCTCTCCTAAAACTTAAGTAAAATCATATTTTATATACTTATAAAAAAATCACATTATCTCGTATTCACAAATGTTTTTCCATCCATACATATCAATATAATAACATATTTATCTATTAATCATATCACATCATATTAATTTTATATAAAAAAATTAAAACTATAATTTATTTACAAAACATAAAAATAGGTCATACTTCTTTTGTAGTGAAATATAAGCAATTTTTTATGTATGAGAATAAAAATAAGCAAATTTTAATTAATCATTTCCTATTTAATGATATTACCTCTAAAATATCATTTATTTAATTAGTTTTATTTTTAACAATATTTTCTTTTTTATGATGTGCAATTAAAGGTAAAGGATATTTTATGAAATAAATTGATTTTCTTGGTGAGACTATCACAACTAAATAATGTTAAATAATTTTCTTAATAGGCATAAATTATTATTATTTTTACTTATATTTTAATTCAGAGGAAGTAATAGACATGATCAATAAGTGGAGAATTAATCTCAAGTCATCAAGACATATCTTGCTTACCACATTCCAAGATCTATTCACTTGTTATGAATTCATTCATATAATACATAATATATGAATTCACCCAATGGTTTGCTTATAGGTTCATTCATCAAGTATGTTTAAAGGTATTTTCATCATCTAGTAACAAATAAATATTTTGAGTTATTATAACATTAATGCAGAGTTTTTTTTTTTACTTTGATGATGATTAATTTTTGTTAAAATTTTTTACTAACCATCTTTAGTTTAATCATATTTTTTTCAATTACTTTGGTGATGATTAATTATATTGAATTCTTTAACGAGTGTCCCAAAAGTATTGGCGAGTAAAATCTCTTATTAAATCTCATACTCAATACTACAAAATGTTTAACCTTTCTCTTCCTAGAATTAGGATTTTTGATGCTCAACTAAAATTGTCTCACTTAATAAAAATGTGGTATACACAAAGTAAAAAAATTTAGTTCGGAGCACCTGCTACCTTGCCCGCATAGCATTTAAAAAATACATGATTGCAGAGTAGTTTAAAAATTCATGAATCTATTTCTTCTAAAACAAAGTAAAAAAAATGTACAATAATAAGCATTGATTAAAAAGTGAACAATGTTATGAGAATAGCATAAAATTCTATATAAAAAAAAAGTTTAGAGGTAAAGAAGGCAGATAATAGAGAGAGAAAAAGAACGGAGATAATGGAAAGTTTCATAATCAATTTTTAGTGATGAGATAACTTATTAATAGGTACAAACTAAAAACTGTAAGGGAACAGTTACAAATAGTTTAATAATATTAAGACAAAATATAAATAGTCACATATAATAAGTATGGACATTCACCTATTAAATATTCATAAAAAAATTGAAATGAATTGATAGTCATTAGTTTAGGTTTCTAGGCCTTCTAATTTTTTGGGACAATAGAAAACAATATAACATTTTAAACTTTAACAATAAAATTTGACCAATTGCAAAATCTAAGTCATCAACACCGGTTGGATTAGCTAAGCAATTGACTCTTAAAACTAGATATTCATTTAAATAATAATAAAATTCAAAAGATCGATGATTAAATAGTCCACTCTTAAAACAAAATTATTAATGTGTTTGTCCAAGTTTTTTATCACGTAATTAGAAAGTTATGAACAGTTAATTTATAAAAGTACAACCAATTAAAGAAAAGTTAATTTATAAAAGTATAACCAATAAAATAAAAAAGCTGGCAGCTAAAATCTTGATCAAATAGTTCACAGTTTACACACATGGACCCCTTTTATGGGTCTCATTTATGAAATCACAAGTCATTGCCTTACATTTATACAAATATACGTCAATTCAAAAGAAACCCATGAACTGAAGGCAACTTCTGGTTGACTACTTGACTAAAAACAATCCCCCCCCAATACATGCACACTGCTAAAGAGCCCGGGCAGTGAGATTAATCGAGTTAGAAGGCAAAGCATATCTCCATAGAAAGGCTAAAAAACACTAAAATTACATATTGATGACATTCATCAGGCAAATCAATTGAAAAGCCAAGGTCTTGTATTCTAATATAAGTCAAATTTCTCAAGAAAGAGAGCGCAGTAGTAAATCATACAGAAAAAATACTCAGCTAACAGGGAGAAATGCACAAGAAAACAACAAATGAAATAATTATTCCCGGGAGAGCGAGAATTGTGGAGAGTAGAGAAGAAGACGAGGAGTCAAGGAAACTAACAATCACAGAGACATAAATGGATGTCCGATTTCAATTGCTGCAATGCAATTACAAGCTCTTTGTACCCCCATTATAAAACTATACCCGTTTTCTTAAAATAAAATTGAAGACAACATTTTGATTTACTATATAGTTGTAACTGATCAACAAGTTTTGAAGGAACCATTTAATTAATAAAGCAAAGCAACAAAAAGGGAATAGAAGTGACAAAGCAACTTGTTTCGTATGGTAGTTATAGGTCATCTGGAACAACAAGAAAAGTAGGTTTGATTTTGCTTAGATGTAGCAGCACCATTGTTGACGAGGCTGACCCTGTTGACAGATAACTCTGCCTTGTATGTTTCGGAGTTGAGAACCTTCCTGCTCACGTTGTTGTATATCTCTCGAATTACCATCTCAAATGCCATCTTCACGTTTGTCGAGTCCAACGCTGACGTTTCCATGAAAAACAAACCTTCCGCTTCCGCAAGGCTTTTCCCCTCGTCAATGCTCACCGCCCTTATATTCTCCAAGTCACATTTGTTCCCCACTAGCATCATTGCCACCGTTGTATCGCAGTGAGCTGCATCATATCATTAGATAAAATCAAACAACCAAATAACGTAGTTTTACTTTTACTTAACAAGATACCATATCTATCTTCCTCTAATTAATTAATTAATACACACGAAGCTAGTATAAGACAAATTGCTCTGCTCCTAGGTTAACCTGTGCTGTGAAGGTACCAGAAGAATAAAACTAGCTACAAATACAAGAAATGAACATGTCAAGAGTGGTGAAAGCGATAGCGAATAGATGAGAATCGGATCGGGGCAGGATACCGGTAGCCGGTAAGTGTTAAGAAAGTGAAAATGATGAGAGATCAGATCTAGTACTTTTAAGCTCGTCGAGCCAGCGACCGACGCTATCGAAGGTGGTGCGGCGGGAGATGTCGTAGACAATGAGGGCGCCGACAGCGCCGCGGTAGTAGGCGGAGGTGACGGCGCGGAATCGCTCTTGGCCGGCGGTGTCCCAAATCTGAGCCTTGACTTCCTTGGAGTCGATTTCCAAGCACTGAGTCTGGAACTCGACGCCTATGGTGGCCTTGGAGTGCATGTTGAACTCGTTCCGGGCGTAGCGGGACAGCAGGTTCGATTTCCCCACCGCGGAGTCTCCGATTATGACGATCTTGAAGAGGTACTCTTCTCCTCCCTCGTCCTCCGAACCAGACATTATTTTCAATTCTAATCAATTTCCACAACTCACAGAGAGAGAGAGAAAGTGAGGAAAGTTTAGTAGTGGAGGCGTGCTTCGCTGTGATGATACCACACAACACAACCTGGCATCGCGCTACTCAGCTGCATTCTTTCCCCATTTTGCCCCACTTTTTTCCAATTCAATTATTATTCAAATTAATTAAATTAACTGTCCACTTTTAGTCCATTTAAATCATTTTATTTCAACAAAATTTTAATACTAATAAAATAAATATTTAAATTTTTTAAAAACAAAAATAAATATATTATAAAAAGGGCGCAAACTGTTATATATATATATATATATATATATAAAGACAATACATATTGTAATTGTTCATTGATCTTCATTTTTATTTGTTTATTTTACCTTTGAATGTTTAAAACAAAAATAATAACAATAATGTACAAATAGAAAAAATAATTCTTATGTGATCTCCACTTTTATTTAATAAATTTTATCCCTTTATATAACTTCTACATCACGGAAGTTAAGTCTTCCATCATTTCAAACACAAAAAACTACACACTATCTATATTACACTACTCCTCACAACTTTCACTCAATTATACTTGTTTTTGATTTTCTTCTCTTGCGAGTCATATTTATGCTCTTTTTCTTACTATTATTTTAGTGTTGTTACATCCTTCCTTTTTTCTACAATTTTGATTAAAGACCTTGCCTCAATGATAAAAATTGGGGTACATAATAAATTTTTTACTCCCCTAGTCTTTTTGCTGTATTTATTTTTAATTTTTTTTATTCTAATCATTCTTAGACATCTTTTTATATTTTATTTCCTTTCTTTGTTACTAATTATTCTTTTAATTAATTTAACAAATCTTTCATGAAATATACACTTGAAAACTGCCATTGTCAATAAGGAAGTAATTTATGAAAAAAGAGGAGGGAGAATATTTTTTCAAAACTAAAATTATTGTGAATTTTGTATGACCAATCAATTATTTTTATGTTTAGTTGTGCTATTTAGTTTGTTTTTAATTTTCTATATGAAGTATATCATTCATCGAAAATAAAATTCAGAAATTATAATTAAAATTATTATAATATATTAATTCTTGACACAATAAACGAGAAAAGGAAGGAGTAAAAAATATTAGTAGGAGATAAAGCAACAGTTGGTGTAATTGGAGTTGAGAGTGGAGGCAGCGAAGAGGCGGAGCGAGTAACAAAATTTGCATTATTGAATTGAATTCCTCTGTTCTATTCGATTCCATGCGAGACAGAGACAGAAGAAAAGAATAAATTATAAAAGCAGCAGCAAAGAGTCTTGATCTTGATCTGGTGGCAAACGATGGCGTTTCGTGGTCTCGGTGTGTTGTTGGTGTTGTTGTTTGTGATTGGCGCGGGCGCCGACGATGCCAAACGCGACGACGACAGGGCTCCCAAGTCGGAATCCTGCAATAACCCCTTCCAACTGGTATGTATTTCCATTGGACCGATCTGCGATTTATTCTTTTCTTTTGCAATTTAATTTGGCTTTGGGTGCAGGTGAAGGTGGAGAACTGGGTGGATGGTGAGGAAGGGCATATTTATAATGGCGTCAGTGCTAGATTTGGGTCTGTGTTGCCGGAGAAACCTGACAACAGTGTGAAAACTCCAGCAATATTCGCTGATCCCTTAGACTGCTGTTCCAATTCAACTTCAAGGTTATCTGGCTCAGTTGCTCTCTGTGTGCGTGGGGGTTGTGACTTCACAGTTAAAGCTGATTTTGCACAGTCTGTAGGTGCTACTGCCATGTTGGTCATCAACGACGCACAAGGTCAATCATGACTCATGACTATTAAGGCAACTCCACAAGCTGCAACTTATTTATTACTCACTCTCCTTTCTTTTTTGCTTTTGTCAGATCTCTTTGAGATGGTTTGCTCCAATAGCACTGAAGCTAATATTTCAATTCCAGTAGTCATGATAACAAAGTCAGCCGGACAAAGTCTCAACAAGTCTTTGACATCTGGAAGCAAAGGTCAGCCTCAGGACTTCAATTCTTACATCATATTTTTCTGCAAATAATTTTTCATTTTCTTTTGTTGCTTGGGCCAAATGGGATATGCTTTGATTGCTTCTTGTTGCTAACTAGTACCACACTAAGATGTCTACAAGGATGCTTTATTCTCCTCTCTTTTATTCCCCAGTCCCCACCAGAGGGTTTGGTCCTGTAATAAGAAGGCCATCATTCATCAAAGGCTCCAATGAAAAAAAAATGAATCACATGGAAGCTAGTATGGGTAAAAACAGCAGAGCAACACCTAAGAAAACAAAGTGACTTTTGCAGCGTGCAGCCTCACCTCTCTAATGCTTAGAATTAAAATAAATGTTTTAGTGCTTTTACACCCTAAGTAGCTCAATTTTGTTCATACATTGCATCCAAATGGCTTAACCAAGAGTTGAACTTGAACCTAAGTTTTTCCAGCCACAGATCAGGCATGCCACTGCTAACTGCTAAGCCAATGGTTCTTAATAATTGCTGTGCAATAATTTAATGTATTATGTTGCTTTGGAAAATGAACGTGTCTTCTGAAAATGTCCAAACTGAAGAATTGAACCATGATATTTTTCGTACCAGTTGTTACTGTACATTGTGCTGCTTAAATGATCTGTTTCATTATATGACATTTTTGTATTCATATTTATATTTAAAATATTTATTTCATGTAGGATATAATTAAATTTTAAATATATTTATTCATTGTAAGATATATTCAGTGTACTTAATGGCATGTGGATTTATTGTATATGTCATGAATCAAATTAATTAATCATGTTAGATGTTTATTTTTAGTTGTTTACCCCATGACTTATTATATTTCATAATTTTTCAAAATTTATGAGTATGTTACAAATCTCCAATTAAACCAATAGTTTGACCTTGAAACCTTGAACCTATCTCTTTTCTGATTCATGGATTGTTCCTGTTTTAAAAATATTGGTTAATATGTGCCACCATGTGTTATTTTAATAGGGATCTGCTCATTTCATGTTCATGCGTTATTTTTAGTTTTAATAATGCCACCATTAATGCTTATTTATCCTAGATGTCAGGTTTATTTTCCGCTTGACTTACAGATGGTTAATTTTGAGTTGTCTATTGCAGTGGAAATTTTGTTATATGCTCCACCTCGGCCACTTGTAGACTTCTCAGTTGCATTTTTGTGGTTGATGTCTATTGGAACAATTGTATGTGCTTCACTATGGTCAGATCTAACTACCCCAGAGAAGTCTGATGAACGCTATAATGAATTGTGTCCCAAGGTTTTTCCTTGCAACCCTATATCAGCCATGAAGTTTATTATATGTACTTAAACATGCTATTGTGATGCCTTAAGTAAGCACTTTTCTGAGTTTCTGGATGTGAAGACATGTTTTTGTGAAGAAAGCATCTCCTAATATTTGAACAATGCTGAAATAGGAAATGTATAATAACAGTTTGACATTGGCATGTGTACTTATCTAAATTTCGTTGTAGCTTTTATTTCCTTTGTTTTTATCCACTGATAATTTCATTAAGAGTGTGTTTGTTTCAAGTTCTGCAAAATTATTCCCAGGAATGTACTTTTGAATATAACATTCTTGTGTTTGTTATAAGTTTTAATTTTTTCCCAGGCATGGCTGATTCCCAGGAATTTGTCATCATATTTTGCTTGGCTTTTGTTTCCATGGTGAGGGGTGGGTATATTCATTCCCATGGAGAATATTGGAAGTTTCAACTTATCATATATCCCAATCATTAACTTCCATTCCCACTTTTGTTTTTAACTTCTACCAGTTGAATTTTGAAAACATTCCCATAAATGTTAAAACTCTAAGTAACCAAACATGTTTATTTTGATTTACCCAAGAATAACATTCGTCATAATAATATTCTTGGGAATGTAATTAAGTACCTTGAAACAAACATCACCTAACTATTACGAATTTTGCAATGGGGTATAGAAGAATGCCTTCTTCCTTCCATTTTGTTTACTGATACAATTTTTTTCAAGTTTACTTTTTAGCAGAGATTCAAGTGTATTAATTTGTACTAATAATTTTCTTTTCTTTTGCTAGGAATCTTCTAATGCGGAAACAGCAAAAGATGATTTGGACAAGGAAATTGTTAACATTGATTCAAAGGGTGCTGTCATATTTGTCATAGCAGCGTCTACCTTTCTTGTGCTATTGTTCTTCTTTATGTCATCTTGGTTTGTCTGGGTGCTGATTGTACTTTTCTGCATTGGTGGTATTGAGGTAATGTAGCTCATTTCCTTGGATTTGGAATTTACTTCTACTCTAGTACTCCTTCTAATTAACAAAAAAATCATATTTCATGGTGTGCATGAAGGGGGTATTGGTTCGGAATCTTGCACAATTAAATTTGGTGTATAAATTAACTGTAAGTTTGAATTAGCAATTCGAGTAATTGGCATATGCCAATCAGATTATATTGCATTAGCCTTGTTTATTTCATACACAAGTTATGTAAGGGTAAGAAAAGAAAGGAAGAGAGTGAAAGTCTCTTGAAAGAAAGGATTTAGGAGCACTAATACCCGCACTATCATTGTCATGAAAATATGCAATCTAAAGCTTTAAAATTCCTCTGTATGTTAATTTAAATTTGTTTTCATTTTCAGGGTATGCACAATTGTATTGTAAGCCTCACTTTAAGGTATATCCAGTGCCTCTTTGTTTTCTAGCCTGAGAATGTGCTTGGTGTTCTTTCTGCATGCCACACGTTTTATTAATTTCTCTTATTAATTTTAATTTAAATGAGCAGAAAATGCCAAAATTGTGGTCAGAAGACAGTGAGCTTACCTCTATTTGGGGAGATTTCTATTTTCTCACTGGCAGTATTGTTATTCTGTGTGGCATTTGCAATTTTCTGGGCTGCTACTCGACAGGAATCATATTCATGGATTGGCCAAGATATCCTTGTAAGTTTCAGATTCTAGTTGCTGCAAGATGGGTCTTTCTATTATTATTTCAGTTTCTAAATTCAAGCTTATATTGTTTAAGATGCTTCGAATAAGAAATTTTCTTCTTTCTCAAAACTTGTCCATGAATACTGACTATTGGAAGTCAGGAACTTTGTATGAAGAACTACAACAGAAGTTGCTGTGGTTTTTAGTCTAGGTTTTTGCAACATTTATATTTGGATGATTCCTATTTCACTTTCACACACATTTAACTGAATTCACTTATATACATATATAGATGTGCACAAATATCTACACACACACACACACACTGGCACGTCAAAGTGTAAGTATGTTTGAGAAATTACAAAAAACAGATATTCTTGGTATAGCAAGTCATCTAGTTTAGGTGCGGTGTATTTATCAAGTGGTTAATTATGCTAACTAGTGACTATTCATTGACCATTCTTTGAGTGTTGTTAACTACCTGAGTGGTTAGTAGTTCATGAACTATAAATATTTTTACTAATATTTCATTGTAATTTACCCTATTCCTAATCTTCAAATTAGATATTGTCAAATCATTAAATAATAATGTCCAAGTGTAAATCTGCATATATGAGCCAAATATGGAATTGGGATCTTGGTCGGTTCCATAGTGGGCTTTCTGAAGTATTGATCTTGAAGCTGGTTTGTTATCTCAATTATGTTTGACACCATTAGCTGATGCTAAGTTGTCTGATCTTTCATTGCATGCTATTTACTTGAAATTTGGCTTTGTTCTTAACAGGGCATCTGTTTGATGATAACAGTCTTGCAGTTGGCTAGATTACCTAATATTAAGGTACCCAAATGGATTCTTTATGTCTACAATCAAATAATCATTTTTCTCTTACTCACTTTGTTATGTATCTATTAAAACAGCTCTAATAATTTCTCATGCATCTGATATAATAGGTTGCAACTGTACTCCTTTGTTGTGCCTTTGTCTATGACATTTTTTGGGTATTCATATCTCCAGTGATTTTCCACGAGAGTGTTATGATTGCCGTAAGTATTTACTCTCCTAGTACTGCTATAGTTCTTTTACTTCTATTGTCTCAGCTCTGTTTGCATCTTTATAGGTAGAGTAATATAAGTACTTATTTTGTTTTACTTGATAAAAAGGAAAATTAAGTAGAAAGGAAGAAGAGAAAGTAGAAACATGAAGATAGAGGACATTAACACGTATACATATAGTAAATAATAAGTTACCTACTCAATTAACACTTATATTCTTTTTCAAATGGATTCTGTGTTTTCTATAATGCTGCTTTATTAAAAAGGAAGAGAGAATTCTGGTTTTTATAGTTTTGTGATACTCTTACATGGGCTTTCTTTTTAGGTTGCTCGAGGTGACAAGGCTGGTGGAGAAGCAATTCCTATGCTTTTGAGATTTCCTCGTCTTTTTGATCCCTGGGGAGGTTATGACATGATTGGATTTGGAGATATTCTGTTTCCTGGTTTGCTTATTTCCTTTGCTCATAGGTACTGAATTCCTTATTGAGTCAACATCATATATAAATGCTAGATTTACAACATTGAAGATGTAGATGTGAATGGATATTTTGGCTTACCACAAAAGACAAAGAATAATGGATATTTGTAGTGATATTTATTAGGTCATTTTGAAGTTCATAGCTTTGTAATTTTTCTTTCCTTATTTGCATTCCTGAAAGGGAACAGAACAAGCTTTCTTATTAGGCTTGCAAAACATCAGCAAATCCATTTTAATATCCCTCTATTTTAACCAAAGATTTTTTATTTTTTATTTTTATAATGTGGTGATGTTAAATGGGCAGTTTGATTGTGTTGCTTCTGCTTTGTGGGATTAATAATACTAACTTGTATCAAACATGGACAGAATACCACACCTGCTCAGAAGTAAAATCCAATCAAATTTCATGACTTTGCAAACCTTCTGTCCTCTGGATGGATTGTGTTTCATGCATATTCCAAATGATCATATGTCACTTAGAGAATTCTTTTCTTTTTAAAATTTGCATTAGGCAACTTTTTGTTTATGTACTTTGGACAAAATGCTTTGTTTTAACATATTTATTCTTTTTGGTTGTCATAGATTTGACAAAGATAATAGGAGGGGAGCATCAAATGGATATTTTCTTTGGTTGGTAGTTGGTTATGGCATTGGTAAGTTCTTTTTGTTCCATGTTTATATCAAAGACTTGTTTACTTGTGTACATTTAAGGCCAAGTATTTCTAGGCTTTATTTAAGCATTGTTTGATTAGAGTATAGGATTTAGGGGTTAATCCTCACTGCTTGAAAACTGAAGCAGAACTGAAATAACTGGCATATGCTTCCTCAATCACAAGGAATCTAAAAGAAGTTAAGAATGTTTGAGATCCAAATTTAGTCATATCATATCACAACCTCATTTCACCCTTCTGTTTGATTCATTGGCATTTACAATTTCTGCTAAATCCCTTCCTGAGTCACCAAAAAGAATCCTGTGAAACAAAACTTGATTTCTTTTGTCTCGAACAAAACTTTATGGTTTGAATATATTGTTGAAATGCTAATGCATAAGATACTGTACGTTCTTAAGCATAATTGCTGATGTTTTATTTTTAAAGGCTTAAATTATCATTTCAATAAAATTCATGATGTTTTAAAGTCCAATCCTCTGATGCTACTAGTAGTTTAAGGCATCACAGGTGTTCCATGTTGATTTGTGAGTTATTTAAACTCGTGATCTGGATTCAATGCTATAGTTCATTCTTCTATGTCGTGACAGAATCTTTTTTCTGTTTTAGGCCTCGTTTTGACATATATGGGACTATATCTGATGAATGGAAATGGACAACCTGCACTTCTCTACCTTGTTCCATGCACACTAGGTAACTAGTTTTTTGCTGAAATTAGATGCGTAATGGTTCTCGTCGTTAAGTTAAATCTATCTATCTCATGCCCAATTAATCAACAGGTGTCACAGTCATATTGGGATGTATAAGAGGTGAGTTGAAGAGCCTTTGGAATTATGGCACAGACTCATCGTTGTCCACAGAGCCCTCTGGCTCTGAAGTTTAAATGATCACGTTATTCACCTTTTGAGGATTGAAGAAACTGAACTGCAACTTTAGGCAAGAAAGACACCAGGTGTACAGGCTCCGTAACTATCTTCTGTATTAATGATTGAGTGCTCTTTATGGCTGCGTCATATTATACTACATTTCTCTTGTATAAAGGATGAAAAGCAGATGGAAAAGTACGTATTCAAAATTCACCATACTGAACTTCTGCCACTGCCGTAGTGAAAATTGAATCGAGCTAATCATCATTTTTCATTTCTGTTTAGTTTTATTTATACGGAATTAAAGTAAAGATTGAATGAGGGAATTAGATAGGAGTTGTGATGAATTAATATTCATTCAGTTGCTTGGATTAGTTATGTTCGATTCTTTGAGTAAATGGAACTTCCAAACAATTCACCATATAATTTATTTGAGAAATAATATTCAAAAACTTGTTAAAACTAGAAAATCTCACAATTTAGAATAAGACAAGTTATCCGTTTTCTTAGTTAGCAGATTAACAAGCTCCGCCATAAGTAACGTGTTTATTGTTCTTAAATCATCATTCCCCAATAATTTGAAGACGCACATGTCTTGCACAGACTGGTAGAAAAGTTTCGATGACCGACTAAAATATGGGTGTTGTTCCTATCAATCAATAAAAAAGAAGAAAATGAACCCTGACTACGTACCAAAGTCGATCAACTCTCCAAATCCACCCCATGATTCTGCCAACAACATCTTCACATGTCTTTGTTTGTAGTGAATACATTAAAAATTTCAACTCCGTTATTGTTGTTGGTCCTACCACAGTACCATTTACACACTCACGGGTTCCTTCTATTCCATGCTCACTATAAAATATTGTTGCCCTTCCAGTTCCCACTACCAATCATCATACAATTACAAATGCTTTAATTTTTAGAACCTTCACTATTCTCATGGATCAATTTCCTATTCTCCTTCTTCTTTTTGTTACATCTCTCTTCAGTTGCCCATTTGTGCTCATTGCTCAATCTCCAAGTCCAATTATCTCTCACATCAGTGTGGTGGGAGCTGTTTATTGTGATACCTGCTCCACCAGCACTTTCTCTAAACAGAGCTACTTCTTGCAAGGTAAGCCAATTAATTAAGCAAAGCAATTAAGAGTTTCAATTTTGCAATTCACTGTTTCATTGGTTTGTTTATTTGTTCCAATTAATTCAATCAGGTGTTGAGGTTCACATACAGTGCAGATTTAGAGCAACCTCACCAAAAACTAGCGAGCAGATAAGCTTCTCAGTGAACAGAACCACAGACCAATATGGAGTGTACAAGTTGGACATACCATCGGTGGATGGAGTTAACTGCATGGATGGTTCAACAATTGTGTCACTCTGCCAAGCAACTTTGATAAGTAGCTCCACTTCCACTTGCAATGTTCCCTTTCTCAAGAGCACAACACGTCAGATATCAGTCAAATCAAAACAAGATAACCTGTGTGTATACACCTTGAGTGGCCTCAGTTACAAGCCACCTCAAAAGAACACTACCTTGTGTGGACATGATCAGCAATTGCAATTACCAAATTCTCTCAACTCCTCAAAATGCTACTTCCCTTGGCCTCAGCTACCATTCCCTCCTTTGCAATCAATGCCACCAATACCATCTCTGCCTTTCCCTTTCCCACAATATCCTCCAATCCCATCAACTTGGCTACCTCCTATCCCTTCCCTTTCTCATCCTCCACCCTCCACTTGGATCCCTCATATTCCGCCTAATATACCACAATCACAACACCAAACTCCCTAGAATTTCCAACTCTTTATTTATTTATTTATTTATTTTCTTGTATGGAAGCATGTGATTGAGCGGTGAAGAACACAGTATAGAAACTAGAAACTACTCCGTATAGTGCAATTCAGCAAATTCAACTTTATTGCTTGCTTGATCACGTCACGTGTATGCTTTGCTCCTGACTCAAAAGGAAAGCAGCTCACAGCGAGAATAATAATATGTCGAGTGATCACAAAAAGGGATCATAGGATTTTACTTCAACCAAGACATGTTGGTTGGTAGTACATAACTTGATGTCCAACTTTGTTTAATTTATTTAAAGCAGAATATCATGCTTAATTCTTCTAAATTGAAGGTGTTTGTAATTTTCTAGGTATCTGTTTGATTGTACATCAAAATGTTATTGTTAGTACTTTTTTTGCATCACATGCATAAGCCATTGATTTAATGTAAAAATAAAAAATGTTATACAGATGTCAGACCGACGTAGTAAATTTTAGAGCAAGCAATGGCATGACACATGAGAGAGAGAGAGAGAGAGAACATTTTGGATGAATAAAAATTTCTGTAATTTCTTCTAATCTCAATTGGTTTTGTGACATGATGCTATCAAAACCGGGCACTGAAAGAATAGTAATCACACATATTTGTTGGATTCCAGTTTTTCAATACTTAATTTTATTCCCTCTTCCTCCTTAGGGAAAGAAGGTTCTTCACATGTTCCTTTGTTGCATTGCAGTAGTTTTATAGGCGAATATGCCTGCAGCTCCGTACGACATAAAGCATAATAAATAATCGTAAATTCTACCGTGAAGCAGGCCTGGCCTGAACGTAGCTCGGAGGGGCGATGCACCTGATACTAGAATGGCTCCAAAAAATTAAGAAAAATTATACACTACATAGTTTTGCAGCATTATTTTATGTTATTTTCATTAATATATTAAAATTACAATTTTGTTTTATGTCTTTTTTACCCAAATTAAAATACGACACGTGATTAGAATATATTGTTCTCATGGTTGTTATTTTTCCCCTAATATTTTATTTTCATAAATCCGTGTTAAATGAATTTTTGATTAACTGTGACGTATCACCAAAAAATAATGTAGTTTTTAACTTGAGAATAACAAGAATAATACATTATTTGCTTCAAAGGATAAAATAATATTGTTTTAATTTTTTTTATCAAGAAACCTTTAGAAGAAGAAAAACAAAGGCCTTAATTTTTTTTCAGAAATGATGATTGTATATTTTTTGAGAGACAACCTAACTCAATTACAATTGCATTTACAAGATTCCTCGTTATGAAAACAACTTGAAATCCTTCAAGTAATGGCCAATAAAAAAGAAGCATTAAGAAAAGAAAAGATCACTCAATCACATGAATAAAACTTGTATTGAATAAAAGAGTTCAACTGCAGAGGATTCCCATGAAGTTCATATACCCTTAACCTAAGGAAATATAGCAAAACGCCAAAACACGAAATAAAATAGAGCAATAGAGAAAAAGACGACAATTGATGATAGTGGCTGTATTAAATCTTAAAGGGTTCTCTCCTAAGGTTCGAACAACATTGCAATGTTTGACTTGTCATTTCTAGTCTACTCTTTTCTAACCTCGAGTGTCAAGGATTTAAATGCAAAAACAAAATTTATACCAATTCTTATATATTTTTTCAATGTTTCAATTACTATTTTGCCTTTTCAGTTTTCCCTTACTTTTTCTAATAGAATCATTCACATAAATTAATCAAGTATCATCCTCAATCAACCTTCCAAGTACAAAAGCACTCTGGCGACTGCTCAAAAATATGTTGTAAGTTTAGCTTCACTTTATTGGCAATGGTTTTGGTGACAACCTTCACATCACATTCCACAAAGATACAGGCCTAAGTTTTAATGTGTCGAGGCTTTTTAATCTTTGAAATAATGTAAATGAGAGTATGAGTTAATGGAAGATGGATTCTTACCATTGATTAAAATATCTAGAATCAGTGTCATCATATTGTGGCCAATTGAGCTCAAGTGTTTTTTTTAATAGAATAAAAAGTTGGAAGCTCATCAAGGAATGGGTATGAAGTGGGCCTCAGCCTTTGAAATCCCTAAACACTTCGTAATAATAATAATAAAAATGGTTCGTTAAGAAAAATCTTCAATGAAAATAAGTGTGTGATTGTTTTTCCGTCGTGGAAGGTCCAAAGGTACGTTTAAAGATTTATTACTTCTCACAAAACGGTGCATTTGAACGCATGTCAATGGATTTCAACGATAAAACAAACAGGCTCTATACAAAGGCTGAATGTTATTTTTGGTCTTTTATGTTTGTGTTTTTTTTACATTAAATTTTAAAAGTCTTATTTTAATTTTTTATATTTTTAAAATATTTCATTTTGATATTTTCTAACTGAAACGTTAAATATGTTGATAAAAGAATGTAATGTTCTATTAGCCCTGATTTGAGATGATAATATAATATGTGAACTAAAATGATGTTATTTTAAATGGTTCAATTTTGATCCTTTATGTTTTTATATGATTTTATTTTGATATTTGTAAATTTTTTAAATGGTTTTATTATAATCCGTTAGGTTTATGAAATGGTATATTTTGTCCTTACAGTTAAATATGATCTCAATGTCAAGTGAATGTAATTGAGGGATTCTACCAAAATTGTCACAAAGGTTATGCCTTAAACACTTGTACAATAACTTCTCTAAGCAAATGTTGTAAAGGATTGTCAAAGCTACAAATCTTGTTTTGGAAGGTAGTGTCTCAACTAGAATAAAGAAGAGATTAAAGATTGAATATGCTGCAACACAACACTAGTTTACTAGATTTGTTTTTATGTTGGATGCTATAATGTATTGATTGTTTTCAATTTTTTTAGCATCACTGATTTATTTATGTGCCTGTATGCACTTCATTAACGTGTCTAACTTTAAAATGATTTTCACATGCACACACGCACATGAGTCAATTAATAATGCTAGAAAAATTATAAATTGTAAATACATTACAACATCCAATACATTTAACGGAAAACAATTTTAGTAGAATATCTTTAATTATATTCATTAGACTCCAACAT
This sequence comes from Glycine soja, assembly GCF_004193775.1. Taxonomy (NCBI): domain Eukaryota; kingdom Viridiplantae; phylum Streptophyta; class Magnoliopsida; order Fabales; family Fabaceae; genus Glycine; species Glycine soja. The sequence goes on along the minus strand of NC_041009.1, from coordinate 47,526,544 downwards.
CATTTATAATTTTTTGGATCACAATTTAACATTTTGCAAACCTAATGGACTATAACTAAATTTTTTTTAGAACTTAAAGTATCAAAATGAAATCATTTAAAAATAAAAAAGAGCAAAATAAAATCATTTAAAATAATATCATTTTAGTTAACATATCACATCATCATTTCAATAAGCATTAACTCACTTTCTTGTTAACATATTTAATGTTTAATAATGAACCTAAACTAACATTTAGCCAAATAAAAACTGTAATCAAGTTTAAATTAACACAATTTAATGTTTTTATTTAAAAAGAGTCTTGTCTGCCCTATAAATTAAAAGATAATGAAAACAGGGTTAAAATGAAATTGTTGGAGCCAATCTATACGTGGGTAGGCGAATAGGCTCTAATGTCAAACTTGCCAAGGGGGATAAATTAATGGACAGGTGCATCATTGCACGTTTTATAATCTCAATTTGTCTATCTGACGCCAACATTACGTCCATCTATTATTTAAAAGTCACATAGTGACAAAACTAATTACAACTTTAAAGTGGTAATTAATAAATAAATTAAGAAGTCGTAAATTTTTTTTATCTCTTTAGGAAAAAAAAAGTAATAAAATAATTTACAACTTTAAACTTAGAAGTTGTATATTTTTCACAACTTATCTATTTTTAGGTATTTATTTACAATTTTTCTCATTTGATAATTTAGAAGAAAAAAAATTCCTAAACAATCATATAGCCGAGAAAGTCACTAATTTTTTTGTTTGAACTCAACATAGAAAGTCACTAATATAGTTTATAAAACTAGGTTTATTTCAAATAAATCAAAATCTTATAATTCATATATAATTAATAATTAATTAAAAATCAATTTTTGTGTGTGTTATATTTAAAATATTACTTACAATTCTTTACTAAAATCTAATTCTCTTTCATTAGTTTTTAGCAAGATATTTTACTTTTAATTAATATTTTTAAAATATTGAAAAAAATTAATAAATGTAATTACTTTCATTTTTTGTTTCGTTTTCTCCGATTCTCAATTGCTTATTCTGTCAAATATTCACTCGTAAATTTTTTATATTAATTTTTTTCGTTCTTTTTCTATATGTCAACTGAACTGCTTTCCTTCTCCTCTTATATTAATTATTTTAATATATTTATTTAGTATATTTATTTAGAATTTACTCTTTAAAGAGTGACTAGATCTTTTAATATATTCTTACTATTTTTTATTTTAAATTAACTATACATATTTTTTATTCTAAATATTTTAATATATATATATATATATATATATATGTATATTTAAATTTACATAAATTACTTATATATTTTTATAATTATAAACTTTACTTGAATTTTAAAATTCCCATATGATAAGCAAAATACTTATTGATTAAAAATCATTTTAAACACAGAGTAAACTATTCAAATTACATATTCATTCTTCCTAACATCACACATCACTTCTCACTTATTAACATCAGAAATAGGCTATTATGGTGTTTTGCTTATTAAACTCTACAAAAGTCAAACGGATATTTTATGTTTGTAATTTTGTGATACAGTATTGTATTGTCACCGCCGTTGTGTATGCCTGATGCGTCCTACAAAATAAAATAAAAAATCTATTAATATAATTATGCTTGATACCTCCACGTCATTCTTTAAGTGCTAATATTAATTTGATACATCAAAGCTTGACAAAAATACAATATTAGCTTCATAAACATCTTTTCAGCCGTTCCACCGCCCAATAGATCGATCCTTCATGCTTGATGCATCCTTTCTAATTAATAACAGATTTTTTTTATGATATTATTAATTAATTACAAAATACTTTAAATAATTATTATAAAAATAAAAAACATTTACACAATGAATTATTTAATAATAACAATAGTAATATACAATTTCATTACGATACATAAGTCACGATTTATTAAGTTATTTCATTATGGACGTTGGTGAGCTAATACTAGTCCGTTTTATGCGGGTTAAATTTCTCTCTAGTATTAAAAAACTCCAATAATAGGGTTGTAAGACCCACCTTCACTGGAGAGGATCTCCACTCTTTTTATGCCACTAACCTATAGATCGTGTTCACTGTTCACCAGCATGATTTTAAGTAAGTGTGCTTATATTATATATTTATTTTCTTTCATAACATTTAACTTTTGTTTAAATTTTAAATCAATTAATTTCTTCAACCAATAAAAATTTATTGACCGAAATTAACAAATACACAAATCTCGCTTGAAATTCAAATGCAAATTAATCAACACAACCAATATGAATATAAACTAGTTTTATCTTTTTAAAAAATTAGCCAAATTTGCATTTGCCAACCATGATTTATTGTTCCAATTTGCATTTTTTTTCAAACGATAAATGTGAATAATAAAAATCAAAAGGCATAAGCTGTGTATTGTATTGAAATTAATATTTACAGTTGCTCACAGGTATATTATTTGATGATGAATGAAAATTAAAAATAAAGAGAAGTATAAATTATAAATTCAAATTCTTTCACTAACAAAAATTAACTATTTCCTTCTAATTGACAATTCAACCCGATGGAAGCTGTTCCGATACTTTGACAATACTTTATCACAGCTTTGTACACTATAGCACCCATTTTGTAGCGGTTTCTAGGTTTGATCCAGCATAAAATAGGTATTGGAGTGTTAAAGGTTGCATTAATGGTATCTTTATTAGAGATGAATGAATATAACCTGAGTGAGAGATCTATTGGAAGGAAGGAGAACTGCGTATTTATACACAGAAGAATTCAATTCTTCCACTAAATTTTAAAAAAGAGTTAATTGCAGAGGTAAACCTAAAAAAAGAGGATTACACATACGTAAATAGTGAAACCCAATAGCAGGCAGCACGGCACTAATATTTGTAGTCATTGTGTGATAGAGAAACAAGAGGCATATTCAATAGACGATACAGTAATTTTATTTGAATTCCCGAAAGGAAATTAAAGAAAGAGAAAACTAAATTTCAATAGATGATTAGTACATGAATATTAGTAGTGGTTTATGGGAGGGGGAAGAAGTTGATAACTATGAAGCATGAACACCGACACTGATAAATCAACATCTCATTAACTTTTTCAAGAGGTGAGGTGTCTACGTATTCGTGTCTGTATCCGTGTTAGTGTCGATACTTCATAGGTTGATAAGCAGAGGGAGAGTGTCGGTACTTCATAGGTTGATAAGCAGAGGGAGATCGCTTAACGCAGGCACAGCCCTGAGGAGTGGTTTGAGTTTCATCAGAACCCATTTCCATCAAGACCATGTAGAAGACATCAACGTGGCAGGGAAGGGCCAAAGGGCCTTGGCTGTTGTAACCATACTCAGATTCAGCTTCTTCGAGCAACATCTTGAACAAGGGGTGGCTTGCGTACTCGGTTTTGATTACAAACCTTTGCATTTGGGGTCCAACATACACCGAGAAGCAACCTTCGGGGGCCACAATAGTAGTACTGTTTTTGTTTTTGTTTTCTCGGTCACGCCTTGGCCATGATTTGCTTCTCATAGTATTAGTATTAGTATTAGTTGAAGAAGAAGTTACCTTTCGGCCTCGTCCTATGGACTTGCATCGCTCCCATGTTTTCGTGATCAGCCCACCACCACCTTTCTTATTCCCTTTTCCCTTCTTAGTACTCTCATCAACATCATCCATTTAATTAATTTCACTCTGGAAACAATTAATTCAAACAAACTATATACACTAATATAGCTTAGATTAGGAAGGAAAATGAAAATAAAATAAAATAAAAAAATTATGGAGGGAGATGGATGTCAACCCCTATCGTAAACCAAATAAAACATGGCTTTACTCCTTGGCCTCATTATTATTTCTACGTCTGTGCAAATTATATAGCTGAGCCGAGCAACAAAGTTAAAGAGTGATCACTAGACTAAAAATCAACAAGGGAGGGTTGGTTCATGATAAGATCGATCGATCCAAGAGGCAACTAATATATAATAGGAAGAAGAGATTGAGGGTAGGGTTGATATTATGTTGATCACTTCACAAGCGTCTCTAACCTTCAGGTAAAGACTAGGCAATTGGCATGGCCAACCCCGCCACCTGTTGCCCATTATATAACCCTCTCGGGCTATGCTACATACATTAATTATTTCTTTCTAGTGGACCATCCACCATTTGTCAACGCTTCAATTTCTGTCTTTCAATTATTATATTTAATGTCTACACTGACATGAAAGGTCCCGTTTCTATGTACGAGATAATTTTATGACTGCTCATTTTTCTCATCCCTTCAGTTTCCTTTCACTTAAAACATTCATCTATTTTCTCTCTTCTTTCCTAGCTAACACATTCTTCCAATAACGTCTAAGGACATGTAACACACGTCAACCAAACAGACAAATATTTCTCTCTCTATATATATTCTTATCTTTATTTAGTCCCTAGTTGAATCTTTCTTTAAATTTTATACTTATAATTCCAATTACAACAGCTTCACAATATTCTTATTTATATATTGTACCGTAAGGGGTCCACTAAGTATTTGGTCGTTGTCAATCAACCACTCACGATATACACATGTCCGCACTAGTCAATACTCTCGACAGTTACTAGGTCATTAGCTACGTACAGTCAACATAAAGAAGACAACGTCGGAGGAGAAAGATGAGTACTATTTACTACACAGAATATTTGCTTAAACACCTATTGACTTAAGCATTAGCGTCTCTTCGTAGGTATCCACAACTCGCCAACCGAAGGAGGCAAACGCGAAGGAAATATATCATATCATCCATTGGAGACCACAGCTAACAAGATCAGTCGAGGTAGGACTCGGTAAGAACATTTAGCTTTACAAATACTTTTTCCTCTCAATCCACTAAGACGTCTTGACGTCTTTTGCTAAAGACAAAATCGTGATGATTTATCGAACACCTAACTGGACAGTATCTCTAATATGGAAATTTTAAAGCACTTTCAAACATATTATTTGTAAATTATTAGCATAGACATTACTATATTCGCTCACTTCTATACTTCATCTCTCATTTTTTACTTTCCTCTTACCAATTCCGCCATTTAAATTATGCTATAAATATAAAATTAGTTTTCAAGTAATTACATAGTAGTAGTTAGTAGTTAATTTCGATACATTGCTAAAAAGATTCTATAAGATTCCGAACTAGATCTTATACTCTACTCAAATTATTATCTTATATGCTGTTAATTTGTGTAAAATGTTAGATTAGTTAATTAATTAATAATCTATTTCATGGAATAACATTAATCATGAAAATACACATAAAAAACTTGAGAATCGCAAAAGGAAGATAAATAAAAGTGTGTGTTAGAATCATTTTCTTACATATCTTTTTGATGGGGCAAGTGTAGTACATTTTTTTCCTATTTCTTTTTTTTAGTCTTTGTTGTTTTCACATCATTGCTCAAGAACTAAATATTAGAGGACATGACCCTTTGGTTGCACACAAAACATGTGTCATTTTTCATTATGTTGATCACTTATGGAATGCAGAGGGTGAAAAATTTTAAGGACGAAGGAAGTGTAAGTGGGTGGAATGGCATAAGATCCATGTGATTATTTGATACACATTCAATAATCAAATTGAAAAGATCAAACATATCAGAAAATGTAAACAACTTACAAAAATTATTTTCAAGAACTACAACCACAAGTAATATATAGACATCAAAGAATTTTAAATTTAATGATTACTTGAGAGAGTAGAAGAAGCTATTTAAAACATCTTAATTGAACATATATAACTTCTTAAAGAAATTAGACAATGTTTATTAAGAAAAAAATTTAAGATGTTTTCTTTGTATTATTTTCCTATTAAAATTTATGTTTCAATTGAATAAATAGTGAAATTTACATGCAAATGTTTTTTTTTGTCATCAAATATGAGTTCTTAGAATGTTAGTTTTGTTAGTAAAAAGGATCGAATCCATAACCTTTTTTCCCTTCCCTTTTCATTTAATTATCTAACTCACCTTATATCTCCCTTTGCATGCAAATGAAAGATGTGAAAGTCAAGATAAACTACAAAGTGTGAAAGAGTAAGGTAAAAAATATGAGGGATATAGAATGGAAGTAAGGAATATGGTGATGATTATGCTAATAATTTACATGCAACGTTAGACTTAGTTAAAAGTTCAAAAGTACATTCAGGCTCCAAAGTGATAGTATGCAATTAAGTTCAAGAACAAAAAATTAGTAAGTGGTTAAGTTTAGAAACTAAAATGATAACAAGTTGTTAAGTTCAAAAACTAAATTAAGAAAAAAATTCACAACTCACAAATTAGTCTATAGATGATATGTTGACAAATTAATCCTACTTAATTAGCAGCACACATGCATGACATTCTTTTAGATGACAATTTGATTCAAAGGTACCACGCAAACATGAACATTTGAGTTAAAAAATGAAGCTTAACGAGAAGATGAACTTGTTTCAATTTTTTGCACATACGGAGACTAAATTTTAATATTTTATCTTTCTTGAATCAATGAGTCATCCCCTTACACTTTCAAATATCAAAATAGATAATTACCTGACTAAAGAATGACCAACTTTAGATTTCCAATAACTAAACTATACTACAAACATACACATCTATACCTACTATAAATAAGGCTTTCTTAGGACAAATGTTAACACCTTATTAAAAAAATTCCTCCAAAACTTTTTTTATATAGGTTTAATTATTCATTTAGTCCATGTAATTAATAAGTGGATTTTTTTAATCTCTAAAGTTTACATTTAAATTTTCAAAAGGTTCCTACCATTAAAATTCTTTATTTAATGGAGTTAAAAAAAATTTAACAACAGAGATCTTTTGAGAATTAAAATATAAACTTTAGGGACTAAAAAAATTATTTATTAATTACAGGAACTAAAATGGATAAATTTAAAAACTATAGAGATTAAATAGCTAATTAAACCTTTTTTATATTACATTAAAAAATACTATAAAGTTAATAAATATAAAAAATAATTTTTATCCATTAGATATTATTATATAAAACAAAAAATCTTTATCATTCTATCAATAAAAAAACTCTATTATTATTATTATTAAGATATTATATATTATTTATGTATTTTATTAAATATTCTTTTTAGTACTATATTTAAATTATCATGTTCATATTTTTTTCCTGACCGTAGTTATACTTTCATAATTAAAAGGTAGTTTAATTATATTACATTAAAAATAATATAAAGTTAACAAATATTGAGAAAAGAAAAGTTATTTTTATCTATTATATTAAACAAATAGAAAAAAAATTGATCTTTTATAAAACAGATGTCACAATTTAATAAAAAAATTACTGCTCAATTTTATTTTATTTCCTCTCTAACTTTTTTTTTCATTTGCTTTTCTTTTTATTTTAGATTTTTTATTTTCTGTATTTTCTTAAAAAACGAACTTCTTTTCACTTTTTCCCTCTCTCTCATTATTATTACATATGTAAAAATATATTTATAATTTATCATATTATTATGATACTAATTACATACTATTTATGTACTATATTAAATATTTTTGTTATACTTTTTATTTTTTGTTTTCTAAATTAATAGTCATTTTTAGTGAAAGGTTGAGAACAAGACAAATATATCAGACTCAAAGTGGAAGTATTTTTACTTTACATTTTATACAATATTTTTAATTAAAAATAATTTAAAATAAATTTAAATAATTTTGTAAATAAATATTTTCTTGATTAATATTTTTATTATAAGGTTAATATTTTAATACTAAAAATTAATTTAAAATATCTACAAATTTATGATTTTAAAGTGGTAGTTATTTTTAGTAATTAAGAAGGGAGATGAGTCAAATATATCCCACGTGAATGTGGGGTGAGTACAAATTAATTACCTAAATTTAGTTTTACTTTAAATTTTATAAAAGGATTTATAAATAGAAATTGTATAAAATAAATTGAAATAAATTCATTAATAAATGTTTTGTTGATTAATATTTATATTATAAGGTTGAGATTTTTACACTAAAAATCATTGTAAATATAAAAGTTTTCATCATATTGCTTTATTCTTACTTATTAAAAAAATATAGTTTAATTTTTTGTAAAAGTATACCCATCAAATAAATATTGATTCCTTTAATAAATTAGATATGTATTTGATTATTTATATTTATTTCCTATAAAACGTACAAAAGTAACGGAAGGGAGGCACAGGTATGTAGTTGAAGGACAAAAAGTAATGAGCTTGGAACATTCAAGTCTCTGTATGGTTAAGAAAAAGCTTACTTTTGTATAAATTGTGATGGTGAAGATAAAAAATTGTTATAGTAAGAAAATATGGAGATGGAGGGTGGTGTTGTGATTGGGATGATTCGCTCATGAGTTGTTTTTGGTATTGGGTTTCATTATTATTAGTGGAGTTTGGTGGAGAAGAATCTAATCTGTTTGTCCTGTCCACTCCATTCCACTCCACCATGGCTATCTATCTTTCCCTTTGTTTGTGTTTCTTTCTAAATATAATTGAATAAATAGCAACTCTAATCTAACACGCTTTCTCTGCTGTGTCTTTGCAGTGAGTTTCATTGTAAAGCTACTTTTCTCTGTTTGGGGATAAATAAAATGGGTTGCTTTTCATGTTTCGATTCGAGTTCCAAGGAGGATCACAATCTCCGTCCTCAGCACCAACCCAATCAACCTCTCCCTTCTCAGATTTCCAGATTGCCCTCTGGTCAGTATTCATTATCAATACCCAAATGAATTCATTGATTGATTGAGTAATTCTTTGGATCCACAACTCAAATGAAAAATTAATTTTTGTTTGTATGGCAATTGCAGGAGCAGACAAGTTACGGTCCAGAAGTAATGGAGGTTCCAAAAGAGAACTGCAACAGCCTCCTCCCACCGTCCAAATTGCTGCTCAAACATTTACTTTCCGTGAACTTGCCGCTGCAACTAAAAACTTTAGACCAGAGTCCTTTGTTGGGGAAGGTGGTTTTGGAAGGGTCTACAAAGGCAGGCTTGAAACCACTGCTCAGGTATAAAGTATTCACTTTTTATGATTATTTCATCTACAGGGATTGCAATTCTTTACCTTACCTTTCACACCACTAAACTAAAGTGCTGTCAACTCTATTTTTCAATTAAAGTGACTCCTAACATTTGATCATTTAGCTGTACAGATTGTTGCTGTCAAACAGTTAGACAAAAATGGTCTTCAGGGTAATCGGGAATTCCTTGTAGAGGTTCTCATGCTCAGTCTTCTACATCACCCTAACCTTGTCAATCTCATTGGATACTGTGCGGATGGGGATCAACGCCTCCTCGTTTATGAATTTATGCCTTTGGGATCATTGGAAGATCACCTTCATGGTATGGTCCTTTTGCTCTTTATTCCTAATTTCTTTTACATTAATGTTTCTCAGATAAGTCTCAACAGTATTTGTTTACCCTTTGGGAGGGGAGAATTCCACTAGGTGGTTAGTCAGGTTCTGACGGAGAGTAGTCATCGGCAAAACCGGTGGATACTCCGGATTAGTAACATGGTAACCAGAAAAAGATATTACAGAAACTTACATCCCTAATGAAATGTTTTTTTTTTTTTTTTTGGTGAAATGATGAATAATGCTATGTGTTTTGGGATACAGAAAATATAAATAATGCTGTACAGAAAATAATGGAATCTGAAATGACATTAAATTCTGATAGTCGTTATTGTATTGTTTGGCACACTTGACTTTCTCTTGTAGAATCACATTTCTAGTTAGTGAGTGAGCTGTTTTCCAGGTCAATATTGCCTAAGTTCTTCTATTCCCTACAATGCATATGTTGCTTGTTTTTTTACTTATCTATTTAATAAATGATGGAATTTTTCTCTTTTTGCGGTTTTAACTGTTAAAATGGGTTTTGTCTTGAACCTACTATCATGATAAAAAATTGTATGCAGCTTTTTTACCCTGGCATGGGAACATCAATGCTCATTATGTTATGTCCTTTTAATTTTTATGTTCCATGCCTTGCCTATCTAACGCATATGATTCCTGACTTACTGTTATAAGTTCGGAGTTCCTGATTTTGTTGTTGCATTATTTCCAAGGTTCCTTCAGATATCATTCTATACTTCCATTTTCCATAATAGTTTTGGATGAATTGCATAGCAACTATAAAATTCTGTACAATAAGATGGCATGAACATACCTTCAGATTGTAGCTTCCTCAATAAAATCATCATTGGCTATGGTCGGGATGTTTTCTTGTAGTTTTCCATTTAAATGTATTCTTAGTCTTAGCATGGTAACACCAATCGAGTGATAGCTACAAACTCTCTTAGAATGTATTTGGTTTAGAGGATGAAAAAAGAAGATAAATATTTAAATTAAAATAGAGTGTAAAAGGTGTGGGTCTCACAAAAAAAGTACAAAATTCCTCTTCAATATTATTTATCTCCTCTCTACCAAACACACCATTATGGGTGTGTAGTTCCACTAAGTAGCATAACACAATGAAGTAGAGGTATTCATCAGGCTGTGCTTTCATGTTCAAGCTAGGCTTTCATTTAGATATAATGCATATCAGGCCAGCCCAGAACTATAATAGGAATTCCCAGAGCTCAATCCAAAATTCCATAAACAACAATTCATATTGAAAAAGGTAACCAAAATGAAAGACTTTTTTTTACCCTAAACTGTATCTTAAAAACAATATACAGTTTAGGATGACATACACATATGGGAAATTCACTTACCATAGGAGTAAGTCTTGCAAACTTACTCCCCTTACTAACTTTTTCTATAATTCGAATTTGTTATGTGATATTATCTTGATGCATGTAAAATTTTAAATAAATTGAACATTTATAAATATATAGTACAAGAGTTACTCTTGGAGTAACTTGATCCCTCCTTTCTCTCTCTCTCTCTCTCTCTCTCTCTCTTAATATATATATATATATATATATATATATATATATATATATTTGATCCTATCCTTATAGACACACAAACAAGATCAATTGCTAAACCTGACAAGCTTAGTCTTTTGGCAACTTTTTACAAATTTAAATTTTGTCAATCCAACCATTGAATCATGTAATATTATCTTAATGATCATGTATTCCAAATTTTAAATAATTCATACATTCATATGTAATTTAATAATTGACATATTTTAAATAGCATGTTAATGTAAACTGCCTTAACAAACAATATGCAATTGTCATAATGACAATTGATGTTTAACATTGTTTATTGATCTCTATGCAGATCTTCCCCCTGATAAGGAACCACTAGATTGGAACACTAGAATGAAAATTGCTGTTGGTGCTGCAAAAGGATTAGAATACCTTCACGATAAGGCAAATCCTCCTGTCATCTACAGAGACTTCAAGTCATCTAACATATTACTTGATGAAGGATACCACCCAAAACTTTCTGACTTTGGTCTTGCGAAGCTTGGTCCTGTTGGTGACAAATCACATGTTTCTACCCGTGTCATGGGAACTTATGGTTACTGTGCTCCTGAGTATGCTATGACTGGACAGCTGACTGTGAAGTCTGATGTATATAGTTTTGGGGTGGTCTTCTTAGAGCTGATTACTGGCCGTAAAGCAATTGACAGCACCCAGCCGCAGGGAGAACAGAACCTTGTCACATGGGTTTTCCTCTATTCTTTCTCTTGTCATTTTAATTAGTTTGGCAAGCATAAACTAACTGCAGTTTTATATGTATGTTTGTGCAGGCACGTCCACTTTTTAATGACCGCAGGAAGTTTTCAAAGTTGGCTGATCCCAGGCTGCAGGGGCGATTTCCCATGCGGGGTCTTTACCAGGCTCTTGCTGTGGCATCAATGTGCATTCAAGAATCAGCTGCAACGCGTCCTCTAATTGGAGATGTGGTGACAGCCCTCTCTTATCTGGCCAACCAGGCATATGACCCCAATGGTTATAGGGGGTCTAGTGATGATAAAAGGAACAGAGATGATAAAGGTGGAAGAATATCCAAAAATGATGAAGCTGGGGGATCTGGACGCAGATGGGACTTGGAAGGATCCGAGAAAGATGACTCCCCACGAGAAACTGCAAGGATTTTAAACAGAGATCTAGATAGAGAACGAGCTGTGGCTGAAGCCAAGATGTGGGGAGAGAACTTGAGACAAAAAAGAAAACAAAGTTTGCAGCAGGGCAGTCTTGATGCTTAATTTTCTGCCTTGAGGCTATGGAAGATGGAAGAAAATATGGGGAGCTTATCTAGAGAAACAACTCAAACAGCCAGCCATTTAGGCCATATACTATTACTAGGTTCTGATTTCCTTAGAATCTGCCTAGTAGCCATTTCTTGCAATGGCTGCACATGAATGAACCTCGTAACAAAATCTTTCTAACATAACCTTTTAGGCACTTTGTTTTCCCTTGTTTCTTTACTGTACTTTCTGCCTCCTGAACTGAACTCGAGCATAATGGAGACCGTACATTATGTCATAATCGCTGCAGTAAACATGCATGGGCAAAATTCTTCTCCCATGTGTTTATGGTAATCTCAGTATCAACTATAATTGTTATAAACTAATTTGTGAAGACAAGTGTGTAAATAATCCTTGAAGCGGTTAATAGTTGCATCATCATTCCTAGAAATGATGGAAGTTATCTACATACATATAGTAGAACTACGATGTGCAACTCCTGTTTTTGCAAGACAAAGGATTAACCCGAAAGTGATTATTTGAACTCTTACTAGTTTAGTGCAACAGACAACTTCAGGAACAAACACCGAGGATCTAGCCAGCCTGAGCCCATAGATACTTCTATAATTGGCACACCATCCCAGGATGATGAATGTTGAAGTCAGGGACAACTTCAAGTAGGCTAAAACTTCCTGTACTCCAACTATTGTTTCCTGTTGCGCTTCATTGCTTTTCGGAAAACCCAAATTGCATTCTGTATTAGACTTTTTGAAATGCAATGAGACACAGCAGAAAGCCATAGTGGGGGTGCAGAAAGCAACATTCCTTCAATTACACTACCTTTTTCCCACGAAAGAATGCATTATGGACATCCTTTCTTTTTCAGCAAATAAAGATATATGTATTAATAATGGGTACAAGGGGTAACCCAACCCAAATACACAGGTGACCAGCACCAGTAGCTATTACAAAAAGACCCCATCCCATGGTTACATTCTTAGTCTTTTGCATTTGCTAATTCTAACTTGTATGGTCTCAATTTTTTAAAATTGGGGAAATGTCTTCGTATATTCAATCTCTTCTACTTGATGATCTCCAAGAATATAACTAGTTGTACTTTATACCTTTCTATGCTCGTATCATAATTATGCTTAATTTTGTAGATGCACTTAGAGCCAAGTGCTTTCTTGTCAAATGGTAGGTGTGCCATCGTTTAAGTATCGTTATTTTCAAGGGCATTTATCTCATTTTTCATGGCTTCCCTCCATTCATTATATCTCTTACTGCTTTAGCATAAGTAAATGTCTTTTTTTACTTGTAAAAAAGAGGCAAGAATAAAAGGGCATGCTAGAGAAAAATGGTCACAATTCACATTCTGAGCATACTATTAATGAAGATGAATCATGGAATGAGCTTATTCTTTTAGTGGTGTTAGTAAAAAAATCACGCAAACAAGTTGAAAAATAAAAATAAAAAATGAATGTAAGAGAATTGAGTGTGAGATTACTATGCTCATTTACAAAGAAATACAAAAAAAAAAAAAATCTATATAAACTACAAACTACAAATTCTCATTCTTTGTAACTAAAAAATGAAGATTGATCTTTCATAAGAAAAGAATGATTAATGACTTTTTGACGAATAAGCGGGTATGCAGCACCCAATTATATATATATATATATATATATATATATATATATATATATATATATGTGTGTGTGTGTGTGTGTGTGTGTGTTTACTTTGAAGTGTTAATAGTTTAAATGTTTTCTTTTTTAACTCTCTTAATAAATTCTTATTTGCTTAATTAATTACATGCATGATTCAACACAATATTAACTTGGTCTACATGCATCCATATAAACAAAAATAACTAGCTTTAGTTTTTCCCTGCTAAATACAAATGAGGTGGGTCGGTGGTGCTTTTTATTATATTGGGAAGGTGCTATTATGGTTTATTCCACAACTTTTGTAAACTGCAATTTTGATACATGGTGCTTACGAATAGAGGTTATTTGTTTTTGCCGTTAAAAAAAGTTAAAAGTTGGTTATAGATTAAAGCTAAAATTTAAAATAACTCTATACCTTTTTATGAGTGGTGGTCAAACCTTCTTTTTAGTTAGTCTTGCTAATTTGCTATGGTATTAATTATTTGATTATATACTAATGTAAATGGCACGGATAGTCCTTGTACTCTAACTTCTAAAGTATTTTTGCTTCATAAAAAAATCTTATTGGCAGATTCAAAAGCACCTACTTTAATCATTGTCCAAAAAAATGTTGTTTAAATAATAAGCGCGCTTAGAGACATTGGTTAAACTGTGCGGTTTGGTATCTAGACCAACTTAGAGGCATCTTGTGTGTATCTTTTAAAGAAACGATGTTAAGAAATTAAGGATCAGTAAAGACAGGTTATAATTAAAGAAAGAAATAGTTATACTGTTATCTCCCTTCTGAGTTCTGATATATAAAATCTTTTAACTAATTAATCAGAACTAAGAAAATACGTTAATCACATTAATTTTATTAAAATAATTTATATTATTTTTTAAAGATTACGTACGCTTATGGGCATATTTATCATTTCGCTCTTTTTTATTTAATTAATCAATGTATAAAAGTTGTTAAATAATTTGTCTTATTATTTTGTGATTCTCCTATCAACAAGATAGACAAGAAGACTTTATTTTATTAATTTACAATAATTATTGTCTATTGACTAATTTTTTTAAGTAATTAAAGATTTTGGTATAATAATAATAATAATAATAATCATAATAATAATAATAACTATTATTATTATAATAATTAAGATTCTTATAAGAAAGAACATATAAATTTTCTCAAAAGATATTCTTTTATACAACTATACAGTTTCAACTAAAAAATATCATCACTTCTTTAGCTAGATCAATTAATATGTGAGAATAAAATTAAAATTACTTTATTGATTTTTTTAAAAGGATAAATAAATTGAAATAATGTTAAAAATTTAATAAATATTTTGAAATATGGATCAATGCAAAGTTGTTTCGCAAAAATTTCCATTTACCGTTTAGTATTATGGTAACTTTAATATTATGCAGTACGTACTAGCTAGTTTTGTAATACGGGTATATACATCTAGATGTATCTTTGACTCCTATATCTTATTTCCTTTTTGGTTTTTTTATTATTTTTTAAAATTAAGTATAATGATATTTTTATTATAAATGTTAATTTGTGTAAGAATTTAAGTTTTTAATAGAATTGGTCTTTGATATGGTTTCCAATCCTTTATAATCAAGCAAGCAAAAATTTCATCCTTCTTATCTTCTTTATATATTTTAAACACAGAGCTAAATAATATACTGTAAAATTAAAATTGTATATTAATATCGCATTAAAATAAAATGTCGAGGAAAAGGTTCTTAAGTGTTTTCAATTAAATTATCTGTTTTGTCAATTAAGAGAATTAAAAAGCGTTTAGAAATTAATTCTTAGTGAAAGAAAAAGTCAAGCATGATTGATGGACAGCGCGAAATGCAATGGTTAGATTAAATTCAAAGATAGAATGATTAGTACATTTAGCTAGGTAGCTACAACTTAATGAAAGAGATTAAAAGTACGTAGATAGTGGTGGGTCATGGCCATCGAATGATATATAACAACATACATGCATGCAATTAGCTAGACTGCGCAATCGTTATTAGGTTCATCACTTTTCTCCTTCTCCTCACTGTTTTCTTTGCTCTTCTTTCCTTGTTGCTTTCCCTCCACAAGAAACACCTCACCAGTTTCTATAACAACGCTTTTCAGTGGCTCTGGCGGTGCCTTCTTTTCCAATATTTTATCAACCTTCTTATTTCCATTCCGGTAAATGGCATAAAGCAGCATCTGAAGTAATCCCAGTGCAAAACCAAGTACATTTGGAAGCTGCACACAAGAAGATTGATTCATTAGATGTGTTAATTAATTTGTACGAGTAATAAATTAGTTAAATAGTAGAAATTAATGCTTACAGCAATGCATATGTCCTTGAGAAAGAGACCATAACCAAACCACATTATGGCACTCAATGTGAGGGTGAATGACAAATTGAAAGGCATAAACTCAACACTCTTTGTCCGAACAACTTGTGCCTGCATATATAACACAGCACGAGAAAACAATATTTAATTAGTTTGAAAGGGAGTGAATAGAGATTTATATCTAATTTTATACATACATACCACAATGCTTAGTGGTGCTGCAAAGACGCTAATCGAAAGGGAAACACATATCCATCCAAGGACTTGGACACGAAGGGAACCATGCACAGCAAAATGTGTGACCAAGAGGATCAGAGCAAAGGCGCCCACATTCATTGCAAAAAATAGCTTTAAAGTTAAGTTCTGCATAATGAACACAACTAAGTATATATTAGAAATTCGGATATATATATATATATATATATATATATATATATATATATATATATATA